>NC_137422.1:5174783-5327283 GCF_964374335.1 Astatotilapia calliptera | reverse complement strand
GACAAGAATTAGTCAGTGAGGAGAGAGCGATGATCTGTGGCCACCACCTGCAAAACGAGCCAGATTTTCTTTTAGAAATTAAAGATGACGTGCTTTAGGACCGGGCGTCCACATATGTGGACATCACATTTTGGGTTATTTAGACCGCAATACAAAATTGTGCTCTACAATGGCCTGATATCCACTAACGAGGACGTTATACCGACACTGTTCTATCGAAATTTAAAATAAATGTCCTCATATTTGGATCTCATTTTTCTCAGACACAAAAATCATGTTAAAAAAAACAAAAAACAAACAAATCTGGTAATTCTTTGTTTGTACATTCATCAGGTCCCAATCAGCCCAAATAGCAAAGAGAAATTAAAAAGGAAAGAGTCTTAGGAGGTTAAATATTTTTAACAAGTTTAATGACCCTTCCTGTTGGACACTATTCTTAAACTGACAGTAATATAAACCTGTTTTGATGCATGAACGACACACGTGGAGTCAGAAATAGTTCAAACACTGCTGCCCTCTAGTGGTGAATCCTGGGACCGACTGTAAAATGAACCAAATTAAAGTTGTACAGAAGATTCATTGATGCACTTTGAATCCAGTAATGTGCATTTTTGTGTTTGGTTTTTTATGTTTCTACAGAAACAAATATTTAGGACCTTTTTGAATAGGCCATGCAAATGTGACGCGCCCATTTTCCACTGATCATTTTCCTGTTTCGACCATAAACCCGAGCGAATCGTGGCCTGTGTCCAGTGGAAAATAAATAAGAGCCCAGTCATGTGAATGCAGTTCACTCAGCTGTGTCGAACAGGCCCGAAGCCTGCTTATATAAACAATAAGTTAATTTCAGCTGTGGGAGGAGGTGGAGCATGAATGTTACTCAAATCACTGACGGCTCCTCAGCCGCGATCGCTTTACGATCTCTAATGAGCCACTGAGTCAGGAAGTGCAGCTGTGGATGAACTTGAGCTAATTAACGTTATCGAGAGGAAATACGTGACCCGAGTCGCTCGTGGAGTCCAGATTTCTGTTCAGAAATCCTCAAAGTGAAATGAGATCATTAGGTTTAAGAGAGCGTAACGATCGCCCCTCGAGCTCTGGCGCTCACACAAAACACACTTAGCTTAGTTTCAATTTGGTTTATTTAAAAATTATATAGAAACAGGAGCACTGGTGTAAACGTACATGGAACAGTACAGATACTCACAATTTAACGCAACCCTGTTCAATTTCAACCGAGACTGCAAGAAAGAAACAAACACGTTACGGCAGCACGTTACCCTCAAACACATCAGAAACACACACGCGTGTCCAAACGCACATTCTTCATATTAACAACCAAATACTTCAAACTTTCTCTTTTTTAACATCAACTTATTAATAATAATATCAAAGAAAAGCAGTAGCATTTACAGTCAAACAGGTACTGTAGTTGGCAGAGTCTCCCTCAGTTTCTGTCTGAATAATAATAAAACAAACAATCTTTAGTTAAGTCTGTGTGGACATGTTTTTAAATCACTTAAGCCTGGGATGCCAGTTCCATGAAGAACTGCAAACCAGTAACCATGACTGTAACCAGGATTTCAGAAGTTTATCTCAACTAAGACATAATCAACGCACTGTTTCTCCAAGCTAATCAAAAAATTAAGAATAATGTGATCAATTCAATAAGGTGCAGCCTAATATGATATCACATGTACTGTTACAGTGGGCGACGCTCATATTAACAATAAAACCAGTGTTTAGAAAAACCAGGGAATGTGCAAGTAACAGGTGTGAGCCAAAAGCTGCCAGTTTTTCTCCTCTTGGCTCTGTATGACATCAGCGAGAGCAGGCGTGGCTTACAGCACACTGATCATACTGCTGTTCATGACAGGCAGCCAATTAGAATACAGCTGACTGAGAGGGAAAGGAGCTGAATCAGCTGGTTTCAGACAGGGGGAGGGGCTGAAAACAAGGAAGAATGATTGTGAATTATGTTACAGAGATGGGAATGAGCATGAGAGGTCCCCCTCTTTAAGTGCAGCTCACGACAGAACAATGTCATTGCAACCCTTCACAAGTACAATTAAAGGAAAAGACTGACATTTATCACTGAAACAAGAAAAAAGTAAACTAAATGTGGACTGGTGCGCCACAGTCTGATGTTTTTAATATTCTCAGTAAGGAACATCATGTTTAGAAGAGAATCGTTACCCTGACAGGTTATTGAAGCTGTTATTGTTGAGACCGTGTGACTCACTTTGCTTGTAAGTTGGAACCTAAAAAACTCGATCCCTACCAATCAAATAACACCTCATGTACTCCTGTGTTACAGTCATGAAATCAGCAAATAAAAAGCTGTGACACAGGAAGTGGGGACGAGCTACTGGCCAAACTGCTTAAACAGTCAAACGGTGTAATATTGCAGTTTTGCTCATTGGTGGCTGCTTTTAACCAGTGCCACAGGCGCCCACTCCACACTTTGGTTCGCTGTTTGCTGTCTTTACAACTCAGATAATGGCTGAAAATATCAGGTACCAGGTAAGATTATTTAGAAATGAAGGTATTGTGTGAAATGCACCATGACAGTTAATGCTCCAAGTTACCTAATATTCTCTGGGATTAGCTACGATGGTCAGCTGCATAACAGTCTGGTCCCGACACAGGCGCGAACACCTTCAGTAGCTCCGCCCAGTCAAAGCTTCTACGATGAACCGTCTTCCAGCTGCTCGTCCTGAAAAGGGTAGCTGAGAGCAGGAGGAAAGCCCTGACTGCGGGGCTGTTCATCCAACAGCATCAGATCATCCACGTCTTTTCCTTTGTACCTCCGCCGACAGATCTTTACAGTGACTTTCCGCCCCTGAAATACTTTAAGGGCTTCTTTGGAAGCCATGGCTCTGGCAGCGGCCTCGTCGCGCCCATATCCTGTGCCCATGAAAACAGTCTGACAGCGAATTTCACACACGTGGCCTTCCTTCTGTGTGCGTCCTGCGGGGAGGCCCGTGATGTCCTTAAGCGGCACAAACACGCACGTCAGGGTTTGCTTGCACGACTCCACGCAGCTGCGAAGGATTTCAAAATGGTCCAAGTTGGGCCCAAAGCCCCCGGCCGACACCAGCTTCCACGCCACAGCCTTGTACAGGCGGTTGAAGAAGGGCTGGTGCTCAGCTGGAGCCTGTGGAGGTGGTCCCAGCTTCTGACTCGCAGGCCGCGCCGCCGTCCTGAGCGTAGGTCTGCTGTCGAGCTCATTAGGCCCAGCCTTGGCTCTTTTCACGCAGGTGTCATCCTCAAGCTCTGCAAAAGACGACACAGCAGGCAGGAAAACGTTCACTGCACAGGGATCTGCATTTAATGAGGAAACGGAGCCTCAGGTGTGGGTGTGGAGAAAACACACTGAAACCTCACAGCAACAGAGAACAGCAGTGAATGGATTTGTTGTAACGAGCTACAGAAAACTGTCAAATCTATTCTTGGATTGAAGTCACATCACTTGTAAAGGCCGTCCAAGGTAACCTTAAGCTGTTATCATGGGGAATGAAACTAATGTAAATGTTACTCTGTGTTCATATATGTCCGTGGTCACACGTGTGACAGGATCTCTTTTGCTTCTTAGCATGCAGTGTTTGTTTTTTGCACTTAAACACCCTGCAGCCCGTTTGTGGTAGATGCTGCTCCCTGCTCTGTGTGCGGCTTAGTCACAAACACACAACAGACACAATCCAGATTTAAAGTATTACAGATTTACTGCTGTTTGCATTCACAGCCGCCATCATGGGTTGTTGAGTCAGGCTTGGTCGGCTGCTCCGACTTTCTGAGTTGGGAATCTGACCTGCGGCGATGTTCCAGTGGAAATTCAGAGCGTGAAGTCACTAATAGTATTTGAATCCAATGCAATCACAATGCACGATAAGCATTTAAGCATTGTTAACGGGGCTTTTAAATAATATACACAACTACAGCCAAATCAACATGGCTGTAGAATATTATCTTTACGGCTGTTTTTGATGACATCATCTGTACAGGTGTGTTAATGTCACCTGTCACCATTGGTTTTCTATGTATGTATCACCCTGAATATTCCACAGAAGGTAGAAGTATGAGACTGCAGGCCAAACACTCAGCTTTGCAATTATTTGCATTATATTTCAATTATTATTTGGGCTCCTAATGATTAGGTAATCTGCATAAAAGAAATATTCTTCTGCATTCATTTGTTTTGTCATCGAGTGTCCCCATTTCTCTACAGGGGTCAAATTTGGCTAAAACTCAGCTCGATCCCTGAGGATGGATGGAGCCTGTGGTCAACAGGAAGTAACTATTATGCCAAGGTTACAAAAGGCAACCTTTGAGGAGGATCATTAACAGCTGCCTTCTAAGTGCAACAAATGCATGATTGTGTCTTGCATTAATGAGTAGCCGAAATCAATTAATTATGATTTTCTGTCGTTACCAAGCAGCAGCAGAAAAACCTGGACCCCATTAAATAACATGTAGTTAACCTGTGAAGATGAAATGTTAAACATGTGCACTGCTTACCAGCTGATGCGCTCCTCTTTCCTCTGGCAGTGAATTCATCTTTTGTTGTTTTGTGAACAGGAGGATCTTGGACTTTTATCCCTTCTCCCATCTCTTTGATCTTGTCCATTACAGCCTGTGGATAGCTGAGGGATTTAAAAGGTAACAATGAACTCTTGTTTTAGCGGAGAGCATCCACAGCTTTGTCATTCTGCTTCATCAGCGTGTCCTACCTGCAGCCCAGGAAAACGTGATTAGCCCAGACCATGGACAAAGAGAGCAGCCTGTCCAGGCTGCTGCTGGAGACTCCTGGCTTCACTGTCGGGAAAGCCTCCATGTTCCTAAGGATGAACTCTCTCCGAGCGACCCACTGCTTGTTGCTTTCACAGTAGCTTCTGAATGTTTCCACCCATTGGGCCAGCTGCGGATTCTGGCCCAGGTACTCTGCAACCACGTCCTCTCCGCCACTCTCCCCCGCCATCCCTGCATTCAGACACGGTTTTACGGTTAGAAGAACAACAGAAAACTAGCAGCAGCTTATTTATTTGTTAGCGGTTAGCAGTGCTAGCGTGAATCACGCCACTTAAACTCAACAAGATGACGTAAAATGGCGGTGGCCCTACTAGTTTTAAACCGCTGGTGTTTTCCTGCTGACTTGCCTGAGAGCAGCCTAACGTTTGTTGTGTCAACTAGTAAATATACCAGAGTGGACCCAACAAACCGACTCCACGAACTAACGTTAGGACATACGGCTAGTGGAATAACATTAGCTACAGCAGAAGACACGCTAACAGCAAAAACACAGACATAAACGAGAGTAACGGGGTTGCCGTTGCTTGCACAGGAAATATAAAGTTTGTATTTTATACAGTAACTACGACATACCAAACGCTCTCCGTTGCAATGCGTTTCAGCTAGTTACATGGCCGAATGATGACGCCAGACTCGCGACGATATCTTAGTGCACAGGAAAAAAAACTACAATTCCCATGAGCTGGCTTGTGTATATCACAGAGCTCATTGAAATCCAAACAAAGCACGCTTGGAGTTGCTAAAAGCTCTTGTCGATTTTAAAAACAAATAACATCGCAAGCCTGACTACTCCACTACCGAGGAGTACTGTCTCCTGCTCCGGCAGCACTCTTCCCGTGATGCTTTTCGCGCTCACGTAACAAATCTGCGACGGCTCCGGCGGCGGTTTGTTTTGGTGGCTGAATGGGAATCTCTCCGCTACATTTCAATTTCAGACACTTTAAGTTTAATTGACATGATTCACGAGCTCTTACTGGCGCTGAGCGGATACCCGGGGACGATTTTTACATGGAACAAACGAACCGGTTTACAGGTAACACGGAAACATTGCAGTTCTCCGATACGATAACTTCGCCCAGATGTTAGCTAATATGCATGTGGTTACAAGTCAAAGCTTGGCAATGTATTACAATTTAATTATGCATGAGCTAAATTATTAGCTTTGGTAGCACTATATTAAGGATATACATTTTTGCTAGGATAGTTACTGAACGAGACAATTGGCAGGTTTAAATACTGCAAGATGAAACGTCACTCACCTGCCTCTTTATTAGGTACCCCTGTTCGTTTACGCGAGTATCAGCCAATCACATTACTGCAAATCGATGCATTTTGGCATGTAAACATATTCAAGAGGACCTGCTGAATGTCTGTGAAGGTCCTCAGTCATCCAGGTCATCGTAGTCTAAAGAGCTTGGAAAGAAAAGCGTCTGGACTTCTTTAAGTTGCTTGAAGACGTTTCACCTCTCATCAGAAAAGCTTCTTCAGTTCTAAGGTCAAATGGTGGAGAGTCCCAGATTAAAGCCCTGTGGGAGTTTCCTCCGAGAGGGACAAAGGACCCCCTGGTGATCCTCTACCTAATCACACGAGCCAAGGTCACAATTAGCCAGGGTTTCGGGTGAGCTCATTGTGAAACCTGGCCCCACCCTATCATGTGATTTCCTGAGGTCAGATGGCCCAGGATGTGAGTGGGCGTTAAGGTGTCTGGGAAAGATCTCAAAACTGGATTATAGATGGCAGACAGTTGGTGTCGTAAACCCCGCCTTTGCTCAAAGATGGTCGCTCACAGTGGACATAAATGGCTTCTTTCACTCCTTTCAAACCATCTATCCTCTCTGTCCAAAATATGAACATTGGCGGCCTCGAAAGAGTGACCATTGACCTTCAGATGCAGATGAACAGCTGAGTCTTGTCCCGTGGAGGTGGCTCTTCTATGTTGTGCCATGCGCTTATGAAGTGGCTGTTTGGTCTCTCCAATGTAGAGGTCTGGCATCATACACTACATTATTAAATTTATGTTTAGGAGTTTTGTCTTTCGGGTGAACCAGTTTGGGTCTGAGCGTGTTGCTGGGTCTGAAGTAATCTGGGACGTCGTACTTGGAGAAAACTCTCCTGAGTTTCTCTGATGCACCGGCTACATAGGGGATGTTGTTGTGTCTGTCTTTCTTATCCTCCCTCGCTGGTGTCTGATCTTCTCTTCTCTGCATCTTTGCTGACTTGATAAAAGCCAAACTCCAGTTTCCAGCAATGGCGGCCGCTACTAAGTTTTAAAATTACTCATACTAATCTTTCTGGGTCACAAAATAAACTTTTAACATATTTTCAGGCGAGAAAGTAGTTGTGTAAACATCAAATATCTGCTCGGTTTATCAAGATATCCCATATTTGCAAAAGTGCTTCGACGTTTTCAGAGGCGTCTGCTACCCACCAGCTCGACAGCTAGCCGGGAGCTCGAGGATTACTGATGCGGCCGAGAACGGCACAACTCCCGGCACATCATTTTCAGATCACCGCGGAGTTTCGCTGCTCGGGTTAAACGTAATATATAAGTCACTTAGACAACCTAAAAATGTTATTGTAACTGCTCCTGAAGGTTTTTCATGTTCGAAGTAGAATAAAGGGCCATGCTCCAACTGATGTTCAGCCAGTATTTTAATCTTCTTTTCACCAGCAAACACCGTGAAAAACTATGGTGAAATGATCAATGAAAAACACGGATATTACATCAGCAGAACAAAAATTACAACTCAAATAAAACATACACACAAAGTAAATGCACCAACATACCGTGTGCGCCTTTCTACTGAACATTCATGAGCAATTGTAGTCCATATCGTCTATATTTCCACCCTTTGCACAGGCTAGCATTCTCTTTCTGGCTCGAGCCTTCAGTCTCTGGTGACACGTGCGCTTAATTGAGCCTCACCCCAAAGCATGCGCACCACAAAGCGCCACACTCAGGCCCACCAGTAGGTGGCGACAACACAACATGAATCCAGATTAAACACCAAATTTTGAACATTGCAATCACATAATAATTACATTTCAATGCGACGGCTACACTGCCACCAAAATTACAAAGGATTTCTATTTACAAGTGTTAAACAAAATTAAATCCTGTAATTTTTAATAAATTGACAATCAAACATCAACTTATGTTACAAAAAAAAACACTTCTTAAATAAACTTATAGATCACATATTATGTTTGTGTTCTTAACCCTTCACTGTAGTTTAGACCCTTTAACTAGTACCACTAGTTTCTGAACTGGTCTCTCAAGAAAAGAGACTTGTTTCAAACGTTCACCTTTCTTTCCCAGATCCTTTTGCCCTATTTGGATCTTAACCTTCCGCACTAAACCATCATCATCTTCATTGGCTTCAACCACCCTTGCCAATTTCCACTCATTTCTTGGAATATTGTCCTCCTTTAAAATCACTACATCTCCAACCTGTACATTTTGTTTAGAAGTATGCCATCGTTGTCTTAAACTAATGCTGGTTAGGTATTCCTTGCGCCACCTGCTCCAGAACAACTCTGTTAAATATTGCACCCTCCGCCACCTCTTCCTGGCGTACAAATCTTCTCTTACAAATCTACCAGGAGGCGGAAGTGGCACAGACTCTTTCATTGTGAGCAAATGATTAGGCGTCAAAGGCTCAGCACTGTTGGGGTCGTTGATTGTATCAGTAGTGAGTGGACGATGGTTCAAAATTGACATGGCCTCATAGAAGAAAGTTCTCAATGAGGTGTCATCCAACCTCCCTGTGGCTTGGGCTAGGACAGAACTCATGACATTCCTAACAGTGCGGATCTGTCGTTCCCAAATGCCTCCTCTGTGACTAGCTTCAGGAACATTCATTTGAAAGTCACACTGGTTTTTAGCTAGATAAGTAGAAATCATCTCCTTGTCTAATTCCAACAGACCCTTCTTGAACTCGTTCTTAGCTCCGACAAAATTTGTCCCTTGGTCAGAACGAATCTGTCTGACTGTGCCTCTGATTGCTATGAAGCATCTTAAAGCGTTTATAAATGCGTCAGTGGAGAGATCCTCCAACATCTCAATGTGCGCGGCTCTCGAGCTTAAACACGTAAACAAAAGGCCATACCTCTTCCATTCCTTTCGACCTTGTTTCGTATAGAAGGGGCCGAAAACATCAACTCCAGTGTAGGTGAATGGGGGCGAAGGATCCACTCGGTCAAATGGCAAGTCAGCCATGCGTTGTTCTTCAGCTGGCCCACGCACTTTTCTACAATTGACACACCCTTTAATGTATTTGGCCACTACCTTACTGCCACCTATGATCCAATAGCCACTTTCCCTGAGTTTGTTCAGAGTTTGGCCTCGGCCTTGGTGTTGCGTTTTCTTGTGACAGTGGTCAAGAACGAGTTGTGTGACAATGCCTTCCTTTGGAAGGATTACTGGATGATTCAATGCAAATGATGCTGAGGATTTTCTCAACCTTCCTCCAACCCTAAGCAGGTTGTCTACCAAAATAGGATCAAGTTGATACATTTTATGAGTTTTTGGTAGTCCAGCTGAGTTTTGACTGAACCATTTGAGCTCTTCTTTAAAGGCTTCCCTCTGTGCTGCCTGGAGGAGTACAAAAGCAGCCATTTGTCTTTCTTTTACACTAATGGGTCCTGAGTTATCTCTCCTTGCAAGTCTTTTAATTCTTGCCACAACGTTAAGAGCTGTATCCCAATTGGAAAATCTTGAGAACCTCTCAAGAAAGCTGTTTTCTTCAAGGGCATTTGTTTTCAGGACCTTTACTTCTGGGTCCCCAACAAGAAGATCAGGGGAATGTTGGTTTGTGACAATTTCCCTTTCCCATAGGAATTTAGGTCCAGTGAGCCAATTCGAGCTTAGCAGATCTGCCACCTTGAGGCCCCTAGACGCGTGATCAGCTGGATTTTGATCAGATTCAATGTAAAACCATTGCTTTGGATCAGTAGAGTCTCTTATTTTCTGAACTCGATTTGCCACAAAGACATGAAAGCGACGAGCATCATTTTTTATGTATCCCAGCGTCACTTTAGAATCTGTCCAGAAAAACTCCTCGTCAATTTTCCGCTCGAGCTCTGACCTGAGGAAGTTACTTACAGCTGCAGAAACTGCAGCTGCAGTGAGCTCAAGGCGTGGGATAGTGATTATTCTTGTGGGTGCCACTCTGGCTTTACCCATGACCAGTGCACAATGCACGTTCTTATCAGCAACAATCCTGATGTATGAACATTGTCCATAGCCACTGCTGCTGGCATCCGAAAAATGATGCAGCTCAATTTTTTTGACCTTGCCAAAGTTCTCAGGAACAAGGCATCTTGGTATTTCAATCCTTTTTAGATTCTCCAAGTCACCGAGCCATGCTTTCCATTTGGTCTCTAGTGCCGGGGGAATAGGATCATCCCATCCCACTCCGCGTTTGCACATTTCCTGGAGTACTTGTTTTCCTGTCAAAATGTAGGGTGAGAGAAAACCTAACGGGTCATACACACTAGCAACTGTTGCTAGAATTCCTCGGCGTGTGGCTGGCCTTTCTTTGAGGGCTACACTGAATGAGAACACGTCAGCCTCTATGTTCCACTTTACTCCTAGCACACTTTGCATTTGAATTACAGAGTAGTTCAGGTTTACATCTTTGGTCTTGCTGGCTCGTTCTGTTTCTGGGATAATGCTCATGACCTCCTTGTTGTTGCATGCAAATTTGTGCAAGCGCAGTTTCCCTTTTGCACAGACCTCTTGTGCTTCACAGACCAGCTGCTTGGCTTCCCTGACTGAATCAATGCTGATTAGCCCGTCATCCACATAAAAGTTTTTGTGAATGAATCTGGCTGCCAGCGGGTAGTCCTTTTTTTGTTCCCTGGCGAGATACTTCATGCCATAGTTAGCACATCCCGGTGATGATGCCGCTCCAAAAATGTGCACTCGCATGCGATACTCCTTAGGCTCAGTATCTGTATTCCCGTCCTTCCACCATAGAAACCTTAAGAAGTCTCGATCCTCTGGGTTGACATGAAAACGATGAAACATTTTTTCCACATCACACATAATTGCTATTTGATGCTCTCGAAATCTGCACAAAACCCCTGCCAGAGCATTAATCAAGTCTGGGCCTGTGAGTAGGTGGTCATTTAAAGAGATGCCTTCGTGTTTAGCAGAGCAGTCGAAAAGAACTCGAATTTTCTCTGGCTTCCTGGGTTGATACACGCCATGGTGCGGAATGTACCATGTGTTACTACCTGATGTGCCATCTGCTTCCTCTGCATCACCATCTTTAAAGACACTATTCATGAACTTGATGTAGTCTTCTTTGTACTTTGGGTTCTTATCCATTTTTCCTTTTAAACGTTTCAAGCGAAACATTGCAAGCTGCTTGTTATTTGGAAGCTGTGGGCGTTCTCTAAAAGGCAGAGGCATTTCTAAATGGCCTTCCTCATTGTAGTGAATGTTCTCATTCAGCATCTCTAGAAACTGAATGTCCTCTTGAGATACACTCCCTTCTTTATGGTTTGTGTCCAGAAAGTCATTTTCAAGTGCTTTAATCACAGAAGCAGGCGTGACAGATGGCAGCTCCTTTACTGTGACACGATGACAGATCCCTGCTGCTTCCATCGAACTTTTCCATGGCTTAATGGCTCCCACGATACTCCACCCTAAGTCTGTCTTTATTGCATAGGGATCATAATCATTTCCTGGTATGACTTCTCTTGGCTTTAGTGCTCTTGCACAGTCGTAACCGATGAGAAGAGCTATAGGACAGTCCAAGAGATCTGGCATTTCATTTGCAATGCTAAGTAGATGGGGCCACTTCTTTGCTGTCTCTCGAGTTGGAATAGTGTGTTTCTCCAATGGAATGTACTCTTGAGTGTAGGTTGGTGGCAAGTCAATGTACTTTTCTGAGTTGTACCCTCTTACCCTCAGTCCATCCACTCTTTGACTAGGTACAATCGAACACCTGTCAGTCATTGTTGTCAGCCTTAGCTTCACTGGTTCCCTGCTTGCCTGTATCTTTTCACAAATATCTTGGTCAATAAATGTGTTGCTGCTTTGGGTGTCTAGCAGAGCATAAACCAATGTCTCTTGATTCTTCGCTGATGAAGAAAGCCACACTGGAACGATCATTGAAGTGCAATCATTGTTGCCCACTCTCACACTGCACGATACGGTGGCTGCATTCTCCTCTTCTGATGGTGGTTCAGGTTCATTTCCCAGTGGAGGATCTTCATGGAGAGGAGAAGGGTGGCTTCGTCTGCAGACATTACATGTTGCTCTCTGTCGACAGTTTTTGGAAATGTGGCCGACTCGCAGACAAGCAAAGCACATATTGTTGTCCCTAATAAACTGTTTCTTTTCTTCAAGCGGCATTGCTGTAAACTTTGCACATTTATAGATAAAATGATTTTGCTTGCAGCAGATACATTCAAGTTGCCGTTTGTTCTGAGTTGAGGAAGGGTTGGGTTTTGATTTTCTGTTGCTCTGAGCTGTAGTTGTGTTCTTCACATCTTTAGACCCATTTGCTGATGTCACCAGGACACTGGCCTTCAGACGTTTTTGTTCTTTCTCAGGTTTTTCAAATGTGTTTTTTAAGGCAAACAGAGAAGAAACTGGATTACATGCTATACGCGCCTCTTCAGCCACAAAGTCTGCAAATTCTGCAAACCCTGGATATGCCTTTTCTTCATCCAGTAATTTTGTGACATAACGATTCCAGCAGGTTGTGGCCCAGTCAGGAAGTTTCAGCAATATTTTTTGATTTTCTTCACAATCATCTAAAACCTTGAGGCCTTGGACGTGAGGCATAGCATTCTTACAAGAAATGAGGAAATCACTAAACTCTCTCAACTTAAGTGACTCCTTTGGACCAATCTTTGGCCAACTGCTTAGTTTTCCCCTAAAGGCTCTTTGAACTACAAATGGGTGTCCATAGCGTTTGTTCAGAGCATCCCAAGCTTGTTTGTAAGCTTCCTCGTCACTTCGATAAAATGTCCCTTCTAAAACACAGAGAGCTTCTCCACCAATGTACTTCTTCAAGTAGAACAGCTTATGGGCTGAATCTGTGCAGCTGGTCTCGATAAGCGCCTTAAAGCAAGTGCTCCACTCAACAAATTTAAGTGGGTCTCCTGTAAATGTAAACGGCTCTGGCACTGGGAGTCTAGACATTACTAAGGACTCTTTTAATGCCTGCACCAGAGAGAGCTCACTTTCTTTTGGCACCACTTGAGTATCATAGTGAGGGGCGTGAACACTTTGTGAGGTCAGGATGAATTTACCTTCAGAGTGAGGAGGTGCAGTGCTCTGAGGAACTTGGGTGCATGGGGGACTGTTAAGTGGTTTAGGAAGCTGACTGAAAGACAAAGTACTCCTTACTTCACAATTTCTTATTTCAGCATTCATTTTTGATTCCTCTTCAGCATATACATTGTATTCTGCCTGAATGACCTCAAGATCTCTTTGATTTTCCAACATTTTCAATTGCTCTTGTTGAGCTAATATCTCCTTTTTCCGGGCAGATATTTCCATTTCTCTGTTTATTTCAGCTTGCTTTGATGCCAGTCGTGCTGCTGCCTCTGCTTTCCTTGCAGATACATGACTTCCTTGCTGACTATGGCTGTGCTGGCTATTTCTTCCAGCTCTAGACACAGTTGAGCCATAAATTGATTCTGCACCTTCTCTTTGGAGTAACTGAAGGAGTGATTCTTTTACAGCTCCTGCATCAAACTCTTTGTCAACATCTGCGTAACGCCTTTTCAGAAGTATCATCATCTCAGCAGAAACTGAAGTACAGCTATCCATCTTTCTTCTCATATCTTGAGATGGTGTAGTCAGTGCACGTAAAGCTACATAATCTTGCTGTAGGTCTAACTCACATTTTTCTACTGACTTGATCATTTCAGCTAATTCTGCTTTAGAACATTCTTCTTTAAGTTTGGACCTAGTGAGCTGAATTTCTGCCTTAAAGTTTAAATATGTTGACATAAACTTTCTTTCTTTGCTTGTTATCTCTGTCTGTTTAAACTCACGCATTTTTTCTGTTAGTTGCCTTTGACGGTCTGTCCGTCTCACCTCTGCGTCAGGTTTAGACGATGGCTGAGGCAGCCCTATTTTGTGTATTTCAAGGTCTCCATAAATCTCTCCTATGCGTGCTTCAACTTCTTCTCTTTCTGCATCTTCAAGTTCAGTTTCTAATTTCTTTTCTAACTGTGCCTTTTCAACTTCTAAGGCTATAAGTATTTGCTCAAGGATATGAGTTTCTTGTGTACTCTGCTCCATTACAATGTTTTGAACCAACAACTTAGAACAATAAAAGGAAACTTACCCAGAGTACACTACCTTAAATATCAAACAGCACAGTAATAAACTTTCAATAAATGAACAAATGTACAATATCTACACCATACAATTTTCTTTTTGGCCTTTTCTTAGATCTCTTTATGCAGTTCAAACGTTTCGCTGATGTAAGAACTCACAGTCTACTCTTCCACGTGGGCTGCCGTCTTGGAAGAATGGCGTGCAGGGCTCTGGCTGCTTGCTCCATAACAGGCCACGTTTTTCACTGTAACTGCTCCTGAAGGTTTTTCATGTTCGAAGTAGAATAAAGGGCCATGCTCCAACTGATGTTCAGCCAGTATTTTAATCTTCTTTTCACCAGCAAACACCGTGAAAAACTATGGTGAAATGATCAATGAAAAACACGGATATTACATCAGCAGAACAAAAATTACAACTCAAATAAAACATACACACAAAGTAAATGCACCAACATACCGTGTGCGCCTTTCTACTGAACATTCATGAGCAATTGTAGTCCATATCGTCTATATTTCCACCCTTTGCACAGGCTAGCATTCTCTTTCTGGCTCGAGCCTTCAGTCTCTGGTGACACGTGCGCTTAATTGAGCCTCACCCCAAAGCATGCGCACCACAAAGCGCCACACTCAGGCCCACCAGTAGGTGGCGACAACACAACATGAATCCAGATTAAACACCAAATTTTGAACATTGCAATCACATAATAATTACATTTCAATGCGACGGCTACAGTTATTGTTGGGCTTTTTTCAGTGTTTTGTTTGTTCGTGAGTAAATCGGTTTGGCTGAGATTAAAGTTATTAGATTAGATAAAATAAAACTTTATTAATCCCCCGGGTGGGTTCCTCCTTGGTTTTCACACAGCTGACTAAACGTCAAACAGAAAACTTATTAAACAGAAGTATGAGACAGTCGAGAATTTACACCAGTGTCTGGTTATATTTTAGATAGCAAGAAGCAGACGGCCGAGTTTATTAAACTCCACCGAGACAGCGGTGACGCTAATCAGAACTAGGCCGTCCAATTTCACGCCTTTAAACTTTAAAGGTGTGTTTGTGTGTGTGTTTATACAATTGCTATTATGTTTGCACTTTATGTGTAATGTTACTGACTGCAGAGATCAGTAAGATGTGTGTATTTTTTATTTATTAGTTTTATTTATTTAATATTATTTTTTAATTGAATGACTGTCTAGTAGTTCACAGATGTCGAAAAACTGAGTGTGGTAAAGCCACTGATTTTGTTTATGTATATTTCTGCAATCTGCACATTGTACTGACTTTCATTTTAATGTTTACACCAGGGTTCCTTGTCAGCACTTTATGCTCAGATGTTTGTAAGCTAAAAATAAACTATTGTGTATGTTCAAATATACTGTTGTGATTGAAGAAGTTAAATAAAAATGTCAGTCATCAATTCATGCATCACCTCATGTCATCATAACAGAGGTCTGTCTTCCAGGAAAGAACAGTTTAAAATTAATGTAATATAGTATTGGCCATACTATATGATGTATTGCTTGTCTTTGTTTAATAATACAGAAGACAAAGACCTTAAAAAATAATCGCATATCGCATCGCAATCGCAATATTGGGGCAAAAAATCGCAATTAGATTATTTTCCATAATCGTTCAGCCCTACTCATGGTTATTGATCAGTGGTTGTTGATCAATGGTCATGAGAATTTGCATAGTCATGATGAAGGAACTGACCTCCCAACCCATTGTTCCTTCAGTGGGCTGGTTTCAGTCATTATGCAAATGTACTGTTTATAAGATTGAAACCTGCAGTCAGCTGAGACTGAAGACGTCACCTGGATGGTGACGAAACGTTTCTCCCACTGAAAACGTCCAGATGAACAGCTTTTGGAGATTCATATATAGATACATATTATCAGAGTACCTGGGGTCTCTGATAAGAAAAACCCAGGTAGTGAGTTGTGGCTGAAATATTCAGTGTATAATTAATTTATTAGACAAGTTTCAAAGATAATCATTAGGGGTAACACAGGGAGGCAACTGCTCCCAGTCACAGTGTTCAGCCAGGCTGCATGTATGCCTGACTGTATTGGGAATGCATGCAAACATCATGCAAGCTGCACACAGGTCTGATGTGACGGTGCCAGGCTGTGCAGCATTCTGCTGCCCTCATTACAAAAACACAGCATCCAGTAAATAATCGAATACTAGCAACTCTGTAGTGAACACTTTCAGCCACTTCAGGAAACGGGAACGACGCACCAGTTGCAGATTATGTCATGATGTCATCTTCACTGCACATGTAAGACCTGTGCACATACAGTGTGCTGAGTCACAACAACTGAACGTTTTCACTGCAGACATGTGAAATGGTTAAAATAGTGCAAGTAATGATGTCATGGCTCAGTTCTGCTAAAAAGAAGTACATTGATTTTGTTTATTTGTCATTGTTCATGTGTAATGTTGGGGTAGTGCACACTTATCTGAAATATGGTCAGAGACTGTATAATGTATGTACAGGCAACCCATGGGAACTACGAGCTCAGAACAGCAGGAATGACGGTAACAGTAAAACACACCATGAAAATGCATCACGTCAGAACTAGCAAGAGACATACATAAAATGAAGTATCAGTGTTATATTTTATGTTAAATGGTTATATATTTATCTCTTTATCAGCACTTTATTTTTAAGATTGCTTTGTTGTAGGTTACTATGACAACGCCCTGCAATAAATAAAGTTTCTCTGATTCTGATTCAACTTTATTTAGTCATTTAAAGGACAAAGGAGAAGCGATTTACTGATTTAGCCTCGTCTGGATGAAACTGTTGCATTTTACAGTATTAATAGTGACTGAAATCAGAGGAAAGGAGGCGCGTTGGTGTAATCCATCATTCTAACTTTTATGCATTTCTTAGGCACACATAACTTGTTTTTACGTCACCTTCAGGTGTCCCAGGACCTGCCCTTCCTTCACCCCAGTGAGACCAGTGTCCTCAACAGACTCTGTAAACTGGGCTCAGATTATATACGCTTTACAGAGTTTATAGAACAACACACGGGACATGTTCATCCACAAGTGAGTCCTAAAACATTTATACGTGATGATTTTTTTTCTTTTTGACTGCGTCTTAGACACAGTCTCATTGTTCAGTAATACGTCCCTGCTGTGCAGGAGCATCACAGCAGCCAGCCCAGCCAGACCGGGCTTCATGGGATTTACCTGCGGGCTTTCTGCACGGGGCTGGACTCCATGCTGCAGCCCTACAGGCAGGCCCTGCTGGACCTCGAACAAGAGGTAAAGTCAGGAAAGAGCCAAGAACAGCACCGCGTGTGAGACGAGGCTCATTTCACTCTCTTGTTTGTTTCAGTTCCTCGGAGATCCACATCTGACGATATCCCATGTTAACTACAAGCTTGATCAGGTAAAGACTAAAAAACACATGAAGATTTTCTTCTTAACTAAAATCTAATGCTGACTTGGTTTGTGTTTGTTTAGTTCCAGTTGCTGTTTCCATCTGTGATGGTGGTGGTCGAGACGATAAAGTCACAGAAGGTAAAGCAGAGACACATCATTACTGAATAAAGGAGAGACAGCAGCACTTCTCCAGCATCTGTTCACTGAAAGTCCAAGAAATGAATACTCTTCTCTCTCTGTTTAGTAATGTAGCATACAAGCATGTTTCCTATGGTATATGGACCATAATAGAATAGATAAATGTGTTGTTATCGTCATGAAAATGGACCTTCAGATGAGCGCTTGGTCACCGTACAGTGAGATGCTCTGTAATGCATCAGGAGGGCCTGGCGTGTTGTAAATACCTCTTGTGTCTGCTGAATTAGATCCACGGCTGCCAGATCCTGGAGACGGTGTACAAGCACAGCTGTGGGGGGCTACCTCCGGTACGCATGGCCTTGGAAAAGTAAGTCTATGTTTATCACAGTTTTAGCGTTGGTGTAAAAATACATACGTTATCCTGCCACAGAGACTGTGTGTAACCCTGTGTCGGTGTTTCCTTCATGAGCTAAACAAACTTATCCCAGCGAGCTATTCAAATTCATTGATGCTCATTCCTCGTGACCTCGACCCGTGCTTTGATTGCTTATTCATGTGAGAGTTTGTCACCGCTCCAAACTACAAAGGACAAAGCACGTGAACTTCATTAACCTGTGGACTGTTTTTAATGCCTAGTTGTCATTGTGGTGTTGATTGTATTATGGTGCCACGCTTTGAAGGGTTTTCTACAGTGAGTTCAGTACTTCCTCTAATAATCGTTCGTTTTGAAGGTTCATGTGTGCAACAGTAGAGCTGATGTTAAAGACAGATTCAAGTTCCTGAAAGCTGAAGCAGAAGTGCTTTGGATCAGCTTCATAAACACTTCACTGGTTACTTTATGGTCTCAATCACCAGCTTCAGGTTTGTTTAGCAGGATTCTGTGAATCATGTCCTCACGTACACTAAACATGTTACACTTTAAGGCGTGGCTGCTGTCTGCACATTCTTCTCTTTCTCAGTCAAATTTAGTTGTATTTATATAGCACCAACGCCTCAGGTGCTTTATACTGTAAGGTAGAGAAACTGACAATCATATGACCCCCCTATGAGCAAGCACTTTGGCGACAGTGGAAAAGAAAAACTCCCTTTTAACAGGAAGAAACCTGCAGCAGAAGCAGGCTCAGGGAGACCAAAGACACACAGAGATGAACACTAACACACAGTGTGAGGATAGAACTGGACGTGGTGTAGTTGTCCATTGCTGCTGTTTCTAAAATAACGTTTTGTGGATGTGCATAAATGTGCATTGTCTTGCATGACAGCACGTGCCATAGAATCAGTAGGATGTTTATACTTTCTTATCATTGAACACTGATATCAGCTATCCTTTTGTTTTTTTGAATGTGCAGGATTTTGGCCGTGTGCCACGGTGTGATGTACAAGCAGCTGGCAGCTTGGATGCTGCACGGGCTGCTGCTGGACCAAAGCGAGGAGTTTTTTGTGAAGCAGGGTCCCAGTGCTGGAGGAGCTGCTGCCAACCAAGAGGAGGAAGAAGAAGACCTGGGACTCGGAGGCTTGAGCGGGAAGCAGCTCCGAGAATTACAGGACCTGGTGAGTGGCACGCACGGACGTGCATCCAGCGCTGAACTGCGAGTGTCTTTTAATGTCGGTGTGCGCTGTTGTGCAGAGGCTCATCGAGGAGGAGAACATGCTGGCTCCATCTCTGCAGCAGTTCTCCCTGCGCACAGAGATGCTGCCTTCTTACATCCCCATCCGAGTGGCCGAGAAAATCCTCTTTGTGGGAGAATCTGTCCAGATGTTTGAAAACCACAACCACAGCCCATCCACAGCTGGTACTGGGAGCTTCTGTTGTAACCTATTGGAGTGTGACCTCTTCTTTTTGTGTGGAACAACCCAACATGTTTCCTTTGTATTTTCAGGCTCTATACTGAAACACCAGGAAGACATGTTTGCTGCTGAGCTGCATCGACTCAAACAGCAGACGCTTTTCAGCCTGGTGGATTTTGAGAATTTGATCGATCGCATAAGGAGCACAGTGGCAGAGGTGAGCTCATCAGGGACAGCATCATTTTTAGCATTAAAGAAGGAAAACTAGCGAGCTGCTTTTACAAAGCCCTCATGCTGTCTTACTGATTTGCAGCACCTCTGGACTCTAATGGTGGAAGAGGCAGATCTGCTTGAGCAGCTCAAGGTTTGTCCTCATCGCCCTTGGTTCTGCATCATAAATCAGCGTGAAATGAACCGTGCTGATGTTTGTGTTTTCTTTGTTCCCAGATCATTAAGGACTTCTACCTCCTGGGTCGCGGAGAGCTCTACCAGGTTTTTATTGACCTGGCGCAGCACATGCTGAAGACTCCTCCGACGGCTGTCACCGAGCACGGTAAATATTCTCAAACAGCTTCCCCTCTCTGCTTATTTGTTCACAGGTAAGTTACACAGTTAAACACAGTATGCAGCTGTTTGTCATGATGTGTTCACGTCTTTCGTGCCGTGCTGCATGCCAAAAAAAAAAGAAGAAAAATCTTAATGATAAAACAAAACATTTGCAAGAAACAGACACATGACTTGAAATGTGTGCAGGTTCTGTGTCTCTGCTCATAAAGCAGCATTAAGGTAAAAGCACACTCAAGGTCAAAGCTCTTGCAGCGTCATATCATGTAATTTCTTTTGCACAGATGTAAACGTAGCCTTCCAGCAGGCAGCTCATAAGGTGCTGCTGGACGATGACAACCTCCTGCCTCTGCTGCACCTCACCGTGGACTACCAGGGCAAAGACGGCAAAGGTGGGCTCACTGGGTCACAGTGCAACCTTTGTTTAGGAGCCCCACTCCTGATGTCGTAAAACTCGGCCTGTGGCGGGTGGCGCCCTCTGCTGGCCGAAACTGTTTTTTCCAAATGAAGCCTTCATGCTTTGTCATCAGGTTAAAGCTGTATGTCTACAGCTGCATCATCTGTCCAGTGTTTTATTACAGTTAATACAAAGAATTTATACTGTGACACAGCTACTGTGTTTACTGATCAGATGTCAGATACCCTTATGGTGTACAGGACAACGTGTATATTTTGGCCTATTTTTGAAGTCATAGCAGAATAAACAGAAACGTGGATCACAGAGTGAATGAAACACAGAAGTACAAAGTTCTCGCTTCACTGAAGGTTCGATATCCCAGCTGTTGGGGCTAAAACATTCCCACAAAGGGAAAACCAGCATCCTGCCCTGCAGATGCATTTCAGATACAACATTCTTATGTTGTGATTGAGGCCAGTGTGAAGACGAGGTTTGGAGAACTTTGATTAAAATAGGAGAGGTTCCTTTTAGATACCTACATTCAAACCGTCAACATGTCATATTTATCATTAATCACAGTCATCCCTAAATGTAAGTTCATATAGGCTGAGAGAGAGCTGTTAGTCATTCCAGTATAAAAGCATGTAAAAGGAACAATTAGTCATTTATTTTATTTTAAATATCAGAGTCAGTGTTAAGAGACTGTTAACAGGACTAATCTACATACAAACAAGTATTTATTTATTTATGAAGCACTTAAATCAAACGCTACATATCAGATGTGTGTTTCGCCACACCATAAACTGCAGACTTCAGGTTTTAAACCCTCCCCCACACACACTCTTACAGACAGTATTCACCTGGTGTACTTACACCTGTTATCTCGAGCTGATGGTTAGTTACTGTGCCTGCTTTCTCAGATGCGTCACTCCCCAGAGAAGGAGCCACTCCTCCACAAGACACTTCCCCTCGCGAGGTTCCTCCCACAGGCTGGGCAGCCCTCGGTCTCACCTACAAGGTCCAGTGGCCGCTGCACATCCTCTTCACTCCTGCTGTGCTGGAGAAGTGCGTGTTTTCACCCCTTACTGCAGCTTTGATGTGTTTAGTCCCAGTGCATCCAGTCACCGTCCTCTCCTCGTGTGTGTGGTCAGGTACAATGTTGTGTTCAGGTACCTGCTGAGCGTGAGGCGGGTGCAGTCACAGCTGCAGCACTGCTGGGCTCTGCAGATGCAGAGGAAACACCTGAAGTCCAGCCAGACGGACGCTGTGAAGTGGAGGCTACGCAACCACATGGCCTTCTTGATCGACAACTTGCAGTATTATTTGCAGGTAACAATGCAGCCAAGAATTTGAAACTACCAGCGCACAAGATTATCATTTAATGACTTTTGCAAAAGGTTTTAGGTGCCATCAAAGACTTTCCAGCTCAGGGTCTGAGAGATTTAACCAGTTCTCCCATATCCTACTTAAAAATTGACTTGTGGCTAAATTAAATGACATTTCCAAGTCTGATGCAATCAGTCTCCATTCCAACTCAAGCTGATGTTAAAAACCATCATAGGAATAATAATTCAAGGAAAAAAGAATCACGTGCTGTTTGAATTATTTAAACTGCAGGTGGATGTGCTGGAGTCTCAGTTCTCTCAGCTGCTTCAGCAGATCAACTCCACCAGAGACTTTGAGAGCATCCGACTGGCCCACGATCATTTCCTCAGTAACCTGCTGGCCCAGTCCTTCATCCTCCTGAAGCCGGTATGAGACGCCAAACAGAAATGATGCTCAGCTGCTACATTTCACCCTCCTTACCTGAGGCCGCTCTGCTCACCTACTCTCACTTTCAGGTGTTTCACTGCCTCAACGAGATCCTCGAGCTGTGCCATAACTTCTGCTCTCTGGTCAGTCAGACTGTGGTTTCACTGGACGACAGGGGAACCGCTCAGCTCGATCTGCTAGTCAAGGTAGCGAATACACACCTTTTTTCCCTCTGTCTGAAACTGTAAAGAGATTTTTGTAATGCCAACTCTGTCAAATTTCAGGGCTTCAGACGCCAGTCATCCCTCCTTTTCAAAATTCTGTCGAGTGTTAGGAACCATCAGATAAACTCTGATCTGGCTCAGCTGTTGCTGCGACTGGACTACAACAAATACTACACCCAAGCTGGAGGCACACTGGGCAGGTAGGACCAGTGTGATCGTCATCTATAGCGCATGTCCAGGTGCAGAAAAATTCAACAGACGGTCATCATGTACCACAGTTAATCTAAAATATATACTTCCTGCTTTTTTCAGTGTTTAAGAAGAGCGCACAGGAAGTTATTTAACCTGCAGAAGAGACTCCCATCAGTGTTCTCCACCAAATCTTTGAACAGCCAAATTACAATGATCACTTTCACTGTAGTAATACTGAACTGAGCAGATAGTTTGGGTTTGTTTTACATGCAGAGATGATCAAACTGCTCTGAAGTTAACATGAGAAGCAAGAAAAATGAATGTCGCTGTTTTTGTAGAGCTCACTGCATCAAAAAAAGACATTTACATGTAAGAGAAAGTCTTAACTTGAGTGGAAGTAGTTCAGTGTGGCCCAAACAACCAAAGGAAAAGTCTGTTTGTTCCCTTTGTCGATGAGATCGTGGAGAACAGTCTGATCTTTGTTTGATAAAACTGTAGAATTGATGTAAAAGATGAGATTGTGACATCACCTGGTTTCTGGATTTGAAATGACCACATACCATATATCTGAGCAAGCAAGGTCCTATTTGTGAAAGCAGTAGGTAGCCCTGAACAGACGGGTAAGACAGTTGTCAAAAATAAAAAAAACGAGTGCTTTTTAAACCATCAGATCTCTGTAAATGCGTGTAGCCATGGCGACACTTTGCTATGCATCTATTCTAATTGACAGATTAGCATCCTACACTGGCAGCTGCCAGTGTAGGATGCTAATCTTTATGTTTAGCTTGGCCTAAAGCACAGACATGGATTCAATGTGCAGCCTGTCATCGAACTACGCTGGATCATGGAGGCAGAGCTCACAGAAGCACTGCTGGATGTAACGTGGGTGAATCCTCCCTTTGACTCTTGTATAAACTGTAAATATTAACGGCTTGTTGCGTGTACCATTTTGTGTGGAGAAAATAAACATCAATGCATTAAAATGAAACAAGGGTCACAATTTATTATCTCATAAAAACGGACAGGATCAAGTTATATACAGCAGAAGCATGCAACAGAACTAACGCTCAACATTTAGCTTGGTCAAAGGCATTTTGCACGTGGGGTCAGATTATGAGGACGACGAGGACGAGGAATAGTCGTGGCAAAACTGAGGCTTGCAATCGAAAGCCAGGCGCTCCCCGCAGATGAGACTCTGGATGAGCCACTCCGGAGACACCAGCGGGATTTCCTGTGATGTTGCGCTTTTCTCGAGCAGCGGCGGACAGGCATGGTCTGTCACCACGAGGTCATACTTGCCAGCAGGAATGTCTAAGGATGGAGCGGGAAAGTGAACGCATTAGTTTCAGCACAGCAGCGAGACAGGGTGCATTGTTTGGACATCACTGTGTGGATCCTGTACCAGAGTCGTCTTTGTCTGCTTGGAACTGCCGGACGGAGGAGCCTCCACCCATGGTCATCAGCTGGGCCCAGAGTTCCACCGGCTTCTCAAACACCAGAAGAGCCCGCAGGCCTTTGAAGGGGCTGCAGCGAGGATGCCTGAGAGACAAACAGAAAAGATCAGAAAGAACAAAGGCTCTGTGACTTATAAACAAGAACACTTTGGTTTATTCCACATGGAAATATCTTAAAGTACCATCATAAAACAATGTCACAGCAGATGACATCACTTAAGACTGACATCACTGAATCAGCTGGGATTCTTACACCTCTGACCTCGTGAGGACGAGGAACAGTAGGAGAAACCAGAATTTTATCAGCACGTTTTCACACTGGTTTCCATTCTGAAGTAACATCCAGCTGTTACATTGTAGCAGACGAGACTTTTACCCCCTAATGTGCTGAAATCTGCCACTTTACTGCTCACAAGGAAAGACGTTTATTAGAAGAGCAGAGATCAGCCATGTGATCCGTTTCATTTATTATACAAACAGGTCAAATGACGAGGTGGGTGGAGCTTGATTTTGCCTTTGAGTGTCAATTCCAATAAAGATTTTTCAAAAGAAGATGGTCGTTTGACTTCTACACTGGTGTTAATTTGGACCAAGTCTGAATCCAAACTGCACTGCTGGCTTCATCAGTAAACTTACAGCATTTGGTGCCCACACGTGTTGTTTGGGGTGGCTGTAGCTCAGGCGGGAGAGCAGGTCATCTACTGATCAGAAGGTTGGTGGTTCGATTCCTGGCTTCCCCTAGTCTGAATGCCAAATATCCTTGGGCACGATACTAACCCCAAATTGCTCTCTGATGCATGTGTGAATGTTAGAAAGCACTTAGAAAATATGGGTGAATGCACAAGTTGTGTAAAGTGCTCAGAAGAGTAGAAAAAGCGCTGTATAAGAACCAGTCCAGTTACCATTTGGTTGTTTGTTGACTTTCATGTTCCCCCAATAAAAACAAATCTTTTGATGTGATGTGCAGCAGATGTGCTACATTTCATATGGAACCTTTTATTTTTGCACCGTACCGATAAATAAATCCCAAACAGAAAGCAGCCTCTCACCACTCCACTATGGCATCGTCCAGCCCCACGCCGGCAGGCAGCAGGTAGTTCCTGTAGTTGAGCAGTTTGTTTTCTTTGCAGCAGTCTCTCACCCATATGTGCGACACACACGGCACGCCGCTGGCTAAACACAGCAGGTACTTCCTGGTACGGCAGTGCTGGTCCGCGATGAGCAGGCTCTGGTAAGCTGCCTTACACTGAAAAGGGAATCAAACACACACTCATTTACTGCACTGCTTCAGACTTTAGGTGATGTTTGTAACCATGGAGAAGACCACGTGCATATGACCAGCCACTGATATTGCTTTGGTGAATACAGCCTGGAGCTGGACAGATTTATGGCACAGATATGTGTAACATAAACATATCTGTGTGATCACAGGCACATGCTAGTGTTTTCATTACTTACCTGTTCTTCATTGAAGTTTGGTAGGATGAAGCCTCCGCCCGCCTGCAGCTGGGTTTCTGTGTATGACTTGTTATACGGACCCGTCTGCACATAATCTGAAGAGAAAAGCATGAAAGGAGGCAGGAAGAGCGTCAACAATTGTAATTAGGGCTGAGTCCAGTGTGTAGTTAGCCAGCCGCACATACTCTCATGTTTCCAGTGGTGAATGTTCATATTGAAGGGGCGATCGTGGCTCAAGAGTTGGGCGTTTGCCTTGTAATCGGAAGGTTGCCGGTTCGAGCCCCGGCTTGAACAGTCTCGGTCGTTGTGTCCATGGGCAAGACACTTCACCCCTTGCCTACTGGTGGTGGTCAGAGGGCCCGGTGGCGCCAGTGTCCGGCAGCCTCGCCTCTGTCAGTGCGCCCCAGGGTGGCTGTGGCTACAATGTAGCTTGCCATCACCAGTGTGTGAATGTGTGTGTGAATGGGTGGATGACTGGATATGTAAAGCGCTTTGGGGTTCTTAGAGACTAGTAAAGCGCTATATAAATACAGGCCATTTACCATTTAAACAAAGCCAGTTTCACATAATGAAATAAGTCTGTGCAAAACGCTCGGGATGCTCTGAACACCCACTTTCAGAGTGTTTTTCTCAGAGCGGATAATTATGTTCCCCTCATCTGTCTGTGAGGCAGCTAAGCAGAAGAAAGGTGCCTGGAGCTGCAGCTGAAACAGACGGTTTCAGACAGAGGATGAACTGAGGAGCTGCACCGAGGTCAGCATAGGACGAGGATTACTTTCAGCTGTGAACCATGTAAACCACAATCAGCCCCCTTTAATATCCCGAGATGCACCTGGCTGCACATTATATGCATTTTGTCATTGTTAGTTCATTGTAGCTCATTCGTGGTTGTTTTGATGTTCCAATACTTTTTGGAAATACACAAAAACATTACTTTGAGTGTTTGGTGTGTTAGCTACCGTGAACATTTCTGCAAACCGTGGAGAAAACCGTTTGTGCAGGTCATCACACTTTTTCTGATAATGTGGAGTCCTGTTCAGTTCGACAGTATTTATATTGCACCAAACAATGACAACAGTCGCCTCAATTTTCTTTATATCGTAAGATAAAGACCTCACAAAACTAGAGAGAAAACCCAAACTATCAGACACTTGGCGACAGTGGGAAGGAAGAACCCTCCGCCAGCACCATGACCAGTTGGGGCGTGAGGGGCACCAGCACCACATAGTGGGAAAGAGGTAATTATGGCCCAGAAATCAGCACCACAAAATGATGGGCTAAACTGGACCCAGTGGTGCTACTGGAAGAAGTTTTACTCGCTGTAGTTTAAACTGTGATTCTCCCACAGTGGGAACGAGCCCGATAAGCAAGTTTATGCACCAAATGCTTCTCAAAAATGTGGAAACACAGTGTTATTAAATGCACGATCACTGGGGAAAAGCAGTAAGAGTGAGTGTTCATGTTCATCTGTCCAGGCACATGTATGTGATGATATCACTGCTTCATCAGTGAGCAACACTGCTGCCGCCAACAGAAAACCCTGTCGACAGCTACGTTTGGGCTTCCAGACAAATCTTTATGCAACATTAGTGTTTATGTGACATAACTGAAGGCTCAACTCTGGGCTTTGTCAAAATCAAATCTGGAGGTACCGAAGCAGAATCTGTCTCACCCTCCTCATCCTCGCTCGTGAGCTTATTGGTCAGGCGGTCGGTCTCAGACGACGCGGTCAGCATGAAAGCGAAGCCCATAAAGAGGGATGTGTTCTGGGGCAGCGGACCGTGAGAGTCTTCCACGTCCCCAGACTGACCCGGGACATCGGTGCCACTGCCCGAGGTATTGCACACACCGACCCGCTGAGCTGAGGACGCAAACACACGCAGGACTTAGAGGTTAAAGACGGGGAACAGTGCTGCACTTTCTTTAAAGGACGAGTTCACCCAAAGCCACAATAAAGCAGTTTCTCACTTATTTTAACCATGGAGATAGTTTCTGATGTATTGTTGTGACGTGGGGAAGAGTTCCTGCCCAGAGAATAAAGCAGGAGTGTAACAGCAGCATCATTCCTCACAGCACGGGAAATAACACACCCACGGTGGGCGCACAGAGCTCAGAGAAACTGTTTCTGTGATGTGGCTGAACTCGCCTTCCCAACGTCAAACAGAACAGCTGTGCTCACATAATGCACCCGTGAAATCCACTTCCCTTCCCCTCCACCCGTGAAGAACACCACGCTAAAACTGCGGGTGAGTTATTCATTACCGAGTCAGTCTCAGCAGCAGAGGACGCACACAGGCCGCAGACACAGGTCTTCATTATGCTCAGTACAAAAATGGCATATTACTGATTTCACATGAACAACAACCTGAATCAAGTCTGCATCAGGATGAATAAAACAGTTTATTACACACAATCATTAAAAGTCATCTTAAAACTGTTAAAAATCAGCTGCTAATCATCAACAGTCCATTAAAACCAGTTTGCATCGCGTTTAAAATCACAACTTTAAAATTCAAAGTTAACTGCAATACCATAAATATATGACATTAACCCCAACAAACCACACACACACACACACACACACACAGAGCCATGGTCACGGCGAGTCGGTCTTCGTACCAGCTCTGGCCCCCGCCCCCCTGCGCCCTCTCTTGGCCGGCCCCTGGTTGTCCTCTGAGGCCATCAGCTTCCTCTTGCTGGAGGTTCCCGGGGAGCGAGGGCTGTTGGAGGAGCTGCGGTTGGGAGTGTTCTGACCTCCAGGGGTTCCTCTGCGTCTCCTCTTCCCCTCAACCAAGTTATCTGAGGACAATAATAAATATCAGCAAACTGAAGGGAACACTCAGCTTGACACAGTAGCATATATTAGGTTTAAACACTGGTCTCACTATAGGTCTCAGTGTATCTGAAGAGCTGGACGACGTCTGTCTGCTGATGATGCTTTGGACACTAATATGAGCTGTAGGATGACACAGGTAGTCTTTACTCTCGGGAGCAATAACACAGGAGGAGTCTGGCGCAGGAACAGAGCTTCTGTATTAGACGGCCACGCCTGCTTCCAGAGCAAATCTTTGTACGTCATCTGTCTCCTGAACAATTAACCCTGATCTCATCATAACTTACACAGGCAGCATAATCTTAATCGTCATGTTTTGAATGGTGAACCCAAGCCTTAAATGACAGAGGGCGGAGCAAAGAGCAAACACACGTGTCTGATCAGAGGATGGTGGCTTTGTTTGTTGCTGTGGGTTTTATTAAATACAGCTGCTGCAGAAAACGATCACTGTTAGGAAGGTTCAGTGTGCCGAGGAAACGCTGCTCTGGTCTCATTTTTCAGTGCAGCTGTATCAGCGGGCACGAATGAAAGGCGCCATGGAGCACTCCTGATGGCGTTCTGTACGTTCTACCATTACATTAAACCAGGGCTCTCAAAGGTGCCTTTAAGCTGAGTTCAGGATGATGCGTGAACACTCCAAACAGGCTCACAGCCCCCTGAAGCAAACCAAGCTCTTCCTAGTGTATTCTTTAGACAGAGTGCTACATGTATGCAGGACTTCTTCCCAGCTCTCTGAGCCTGCCGTTTACATACTACTGCATTTGCCTGCTGGGCCAAACACACAGACTTCCTGTAGTTACTGCCTCTAAGCATTAAAATAAGTGAGGAACCTCTAAGCCTGCATATCTGAGTAAAAAACTAAGAACGGGACCTCGTCCTTTTATAATGACCCTGTGCTGACCCGACTGTCATCACAGAGGAACGCACGGGCCAGAAGACAGAAGAAGATGCTAACACTGGCTCCACACCATACTGTGTACTGTAACAAACACACTATAACATGCATGTTATTGGTTCCTTCTGTCTTCATCATGGATAAGAATGATTGGCTTTGAAAAGCTCTAAAAACAGTGAGAGCTGCGATCAGAGGAACAGACGCATCAGTCGAGAAGAGGATCAGAAGGAACCTGGTTAAACTCAGGCTGAACTTTCTATTGGTCTGTTTCAAAGAGTTTGACCTGTTTAAGGAGGACTGTAGGTGAAAATAAAATCCGTCTTGTCGAGGTTTAAAACAGTTAAGCACAGTCACGGGCAGAGGCGGTACCACAGCCGTGTGGGTCCATCCTCAGCTCTGCAGCTGCCTCACCCAGACTGATGTCGGAGGCCTTGGCCAGGGGAGTGGTGGGCTCGTAGGGCCCGAGGCTGTGCTGCTCCCTCAGCTTGTTTCCCTGCTCCAGCGACAGGATGACCGATGTCCTGTTGTACCACTGCCTCCGACCCTCCTTCTCCACGCTGTAAAACAGCTCCTGGCCCTCTGTTTTATGGCCCTTAACGACACCTGCACAAACACAAGAACCATCGGTCCTGCATGTTTTAGTCTTTCATGCAACGACCACAGAAACAGTCAGAGCTGATGTCACTGTTAAATCTCCTCAGTCTAAACCAGGTCGAAGAAAAGGACAAAAACCAAAATCACCACAGCGATCTTACTAAACTACGCGCGGTCACTTCCTCACCTATACTGAAGTACTCGTCTTCCAGCAGAGCAGTGACCTCCGTCTCCAGCGGGATGGGATCACACAGCAGGATATCCTTCCCGGCAACCTCACACTCGTAGCCATCGTCAAACCGCAAGCGGAATCTCCCCTCGCCGGCGTCTTTGATGATGCGACCAGAGTAGAAGTAACCATTGGATGACCACTTGGCCACCACTCGCAGGCCGATGAAGCTGCTCCCGGCTGAGCTCGCCGCCTCTGGCGAAGACCTGAGGGAGTCCGAGTGGCTGGGCAGCTCGGGGTCCGTGGGGCTGACGGGGAGCACGCGGCTGTACGGCTCATCTTCTGAGGACGACTGTGGCTGGCCCTGAGCCGTCAGTCTCTGCAGCGAGCCACCGCCTCCTCCCCTTTGAGAGAGAACAGTCTCGTATAAAAGGCCTGTGTTGTCCCTATCCAAGCAGAGATGGAAGACATTCCACAGATTCATTTTAATGGAATCAGTGAATATCCTTTAGCTTTAACAGTACGCACAGTGCTGTTTTGGACCTGCTATGTCAAAATAATCCTTATTTGTTGAAACAAACCACGAGTATCTTTAAAGCAGCTTTTATCCAGCTGGAGGTTAGCAGACAAACTAGCTTTCTGTCCCGTACCTCAACTAAAGCTTACAGTCTAATCTGCTGCTGTCTGTGTGGCATGGGAACACTTCAAGAGCATCAGCTACAAACTCTGCAAATGTGATAACACGCAGCACCCCATCTAGCCCCAGATTAACTACGCAGGGTAAATCTGCACGAGGCAGGTTCACGGCGATGCAAGCCGTGGACCTGAATAAGGTTTGAGTGAGAAGAAAATGAGTAAGAAAAGGAAAAAGTGTTATTAAGGTCGTGCAGCTGGCGAGGGCTCAGAGTGTTTCCTGTCCATGGTTTCTGTAAGTGCAGAGTGAGCCTCAGAGAGGACTCACCTGGACAGGGAGGAGCGGGACGGGGGTCGGCCCCTTCTAGCCCTTCCTCTGGGGGTCAGCGGGACGAAGGCCCGGGACCCCAGCGTGCTGTAGCCTCTGTTCAGTGTGACCACTGACCCTGCCCTGTGACCCCTGTGACCCCTCTGTTGATGCCCACCTCCCCTCCTTGGACTGCAGACACACAGAGGGGACGAATGGAGCCGGTCAGGTTGCACAGGCACCGATCTGGGGACACTTTGAAAAGTCACTTCACTGTCAAGTGAGAGCTGTGCAGCGACCCCAGATCTACACCTGTGACAACACGGACCTGTCGCAGGCAGGGATCAGTGAATCACTGAGAAATCAGGGTGTTAGAGTCACAGCAGGTGAAGAAGTGACACAGCATGCAACTAGTGCAGAGAGAAAGAGCAGGAAGGTTGAGGAGAAACGGTAAGAACTTTGGGACGGTGGAGGATGAGGAGTTACCTCGTGGATTTGAACCCTCTGCTCGCTGGAATGATGAAGTCTGGTCTGGTGAGGCCCATACTGCTGCTGGTTCCCCCGGAGCTGTGCTGCAGGCTGGACGCTTTGGACGAAAGCGAGCTGATGTCCCCCAGATCACCAGAGGTCACAGAACTGCTGCCTGTGCGGCACGGAGAGATGTCGCTGTCCAAGACCTGACAGTCCACCACGGGCTCCTCGCTCTCCTGGACACGTCGGGCAGTGACACGAACACGTTAAACAGCCAAAATCCATAAATACATTTTCCTTTAAAAACAAAGAGGCCTGATAGTGAAAGAACCACGGATGTCTGCACAGGATTGCATGGCAGTCAATGCTTTGCTTCTCGTTCTGGAGGCTGCAGCTCGTGCTCATGCACACTCAGACCCATGTGATTTTTTAAGAAATGAATATTCAGCAGAAATTAAACGAACACTGTGTTTGGACAAATGATGCAGATTTTAATCACGGTGATGTTTCTCGATAAAATCACATAACTGTGAATTGCACAGCAGTGCTGCTCTCTGAATTGTGCAGAGGAGGATTGCATGAACTTACAGCCCTGACATGTTCTGACAGACAGCAAATACAAAAACACAGGCTCCAGGAATCAGACCCAGAGACAGTTACCTCGGTGACTTTGCGATCCACCTCTTTGCCGTCCTCATAATACACATCGGTAATGATCCGAGTGACGGTGGTCCGCACTTCCTGGATGGTGCGCACGTGTCTGCGGTGAGAGGGAACGGCGGTTCTTCTAAAGGACGGGGACTCGGGTTCACCCTTTCAATACAAAAGAAATTGAAGAATGACAAATGAACGATAGAAACGCGTGGTTGATCTCTTCGTCCAAAGAGGCTCAGTGTGCGTACCCGGCCAGCTGGGGAGCGAAACCCTGCTGCATCGAAGCCGGTCTGCTGGGAGACTGTCCGCTGGCATGTCTGAGCACACAGGACAGACTGATTAATATCACAATAACATCAAATAGATTAGATAGAACTTTATTAATCCCTCGGGTGGGTTCCTCTGGGAAATTCGATGATGGAGACCACATTTTTATTCAACTCTGCATCACTGATCCTGAGTTGCATACCTTGCTGGGCGGTGTGGAGGTGATGGTGTTCTCAGAGGCCAGCTGGGAAACCACCTTCTGCCTGACTGTTGTGCTGCTCGGGGAGGTCGGCTCTTGAGCATCAGGCAGTCCTCTGCTGTCCTCAGGCGGCTCAGCAGGGGCGAGCGCATCCCGCAGGTCCTGCTGCGGCGCGGTCGATACATCCTGGCTGTTCGGCAGACTGTTGCATTTCGATACGGACGCCTGAGAGCTCCTCTGTGGTGAGGCGAACAGTTCCCCCCTGGAAAAGACGGTACATAACTATGGAGCATCTTACCAGTGATCAAATTACAGGTCAGCAATCCCAACGAGAACCTTTCTGCTTTTAAACATTCATGTTTAGCTTTTCTAGTGGTTAGTTAGTCCAGCAACCACAAAATACTTCTGTTCACTGCTTTTCACAGATTTGCTGAAAACCTGTTTGTACCAAAGGCTCCAAAAGCAGTGTCACACACCAAATCGTTACCTTTACTTTCCAAAGGTAAACACATGGCATGGACGCGTGTCTTTTCTTAATCAGTCGACTGATAACGAGTCAGAGCAGCCCTAATGTTTCCACAAAGGATCACAGCAGTGTGGCTGTTCCACTACGTTTGCAGAGAACATTCAGCAGAATGACCCAACTTTGTCACACCTTACCACTCTCCATGTCCTGAGAGAATACGCACCAAGTAGAAAAAATAACCACCCAATCTCCTCTGGAAACAAAGTAGGTCTCACTGTCACATGCACACGCAGGCTCACAGCACGAAGCCTATTTCTGTTCTAACACACACTACATCAGGGGACAAATCCCAGGGTCAGACAGACATGTGAAGGACTAGATGATTTATAAAGTGGGAACAGATAGTGTCAGGATGACACAGGACAGCCAGTGTGGTGAATGCTGTCATGTGCATGTGCTAACATTAACACTGGGCAAATCACAGGCTCAAAATGCTAACAAAAGTGGGACAACACTGCTGTGAGCGTGTGGCAGGCTTTTCCCTGCGGACCTTCATGCCTGCAGTGCAAAGTCACAACATTTATCCAGACATATGAACCTGTAATGGCATTCCTTATTGACAAGCACAGTGAAAGGCTTAAACAGTGTCAATCTTTATGCATTTATCTGCCTCTGTGAGACTATGATGTGAGCTTACCTGACCAGTGTAGTGTTTCCTCCAGGCTGGCTGTCCTCCTCCACCTCCTGCTGTCGGTGCACCTGCCTGACCCGAGTGAATACAGACGGGCTGCTGGAACGTCAACAATGGAACAACAAACCTTTCAAGTTTTATCCTCACGCGCCGTAGCTCAAAGAAAACGATTTCTTTAACATAGTAAGCAAACCAACATGCTTGATATCCAGTCACTGCACTGCACACTACCTGCATACGGTAGTGTGCACTACCTGCACGCTCCTCACCGGTCACAAAAGGTTGAAACACTGTGTGTGTGTGTGTGTGTGTGTGTGTGTGTGTGTGTGTGTGTGTGTGTGTGTGTGTGTGTCTCTCTCTCTTCCTGCCACACAATATATGCTTACAACTGTATAACCACATTTCCTGGTTATCTAAAGGTCATCTCCCCACACCCGTATACGGCTTAACTCTAATGGTTCACCATATGCAAGCATAGGCGAGCCCCTAAATGACCGGGGGTGGACATCCCTCAGAAGATAAGGAAACCAGAATGTCACGTGGAATGTGCCTGCAGTTAAACAGCTAATTACCTCCCACAGCATCACAGATGTGTCGGGGAGGAGCAGAAGAATATCCAACCATGCAGTTTAAGGCACGGTTTCCAAATTTAAGTACAACAATGGCAACATTTAACAATTTGAATCCAACATAAAGTTTTGGTGCATACTTTTAACAAAGTACTAAGTTAAAAATGTTATTTAGAGTTCAATCGATACGACGTGAGCACCTCAAAACCTCAAACTATACTGGGAGATGACACAGAGACAGCATGCACAAGTGGATTAGACTGAAATGAGAAGAAGACGACAAATGAAAGAATTTAATTAACCTGCTGAGAGAGTGCCAGCTTACCTGGTTACAGCCTGGGAAATGGTCGTAACCTTGGTGACAGATCCATCCTCTTCTGGTGGCGTCGGCTCTGGGGAAAGAAATGCATCGCTGAGCGTGCGGCAGCGAGACACTTTTTCACAAACAGCGTGGAAGGAGTTCTTACTCTGCAGGCTGAAACGCTCCGAGCTGCCCTCCTCAACGGGCGTCACCAGCTTCATCCTCAAGCTCAGCTTCCCGTCACCTTTGTCAGCTGCGTCACCGCCACTTCCACCCAAAACGATATCGCTGCTGGCCATCACCATGTCTGCAGAGACATCACCCACTGCATCAGACTTTTCAGAAAAAGAGCTGATCTCTGGAGGAGGGAAAAAAATAATATTACTAGGACCGTGTTATGTTCTTTGGCTTTTGGTGAACCGGTGTGGTGCCACTCACCGATGGGAGTGCTGTGTCTCAGCGTCTGCTTCAGCTGGTTGATCAGCGGTGGCGTGGCGCCGACAACAGGTCCAATCAAGTCTCCTTCTTTAGGAAGGGTGAAGTGGAATGAAATGTCTGTAGCAGAAACACACGAGTAGAATCAGGTTAAAGACAAAGATAAAGTAATTCAACCTTTATAAGAGGCCTTTCAGTTCTTTCTAACAGACACTACTGGGTTTTGGGTTTTTACTCTTTGGACACGACTCTCTGCTTACTCTGCAGAAAACACATCTTCAGAACGCTCACCTCCCGAGCTGTCGCTCAAGCTCTTTTCTTTGAGGGCCTCTGGTTCACAGCCCACCCTCTCCGTCTGGGACAGCCTATCGGGAGCTGAGTGCGCCTCTTTCTCCTGAGTCTGGGATTCATGGCCATTGGTAGAGACTGACACTTGGCCTGTGATTGGTTGAGAACTGTGAGTCTTTGATTGTGACGCCACCTCTTTCTCACTGTCTGTTACACAGAGGATGCTGTCCTCTGCCTTGTCCTCAATCTCCTCGTCCATGGGTTCAGGAGACAACAGCTGGCTCTGGGAGAGAACCAGACCCATTCCCGAGGTACCCTCGGCGTTCTCCACCTCCATCGCCACCTCCTGATCCTCCTCTTCACCTCGTTCGTGCATTGAGTTTTTGTCTGTCTGGCTGTTGCACCCCACCTCAGGCTGCGGCGACGACGATTCCACAAAGGGACTTTTTACAGTTCCTCCTGACACATCTGCATCCACAGCAGATGTTTGAGAAATCATAGACTGTGAAGGCAGGCTGCAGGGCGTAGCGTCTGAGGGAGTCTCCTGCACACAGCTTTTACCTGTCAGATCAGCAGAATCAAACTTTGGCTGCGAGCAAGACACCATGTCAGCACAGCCAGCATCTTTGCTGTCAGCCTTCACATCGTTTACATTCACATTTTGTACATTCAGAGAAACTGCTGATTTCTGGGCCAGATCGGTCGCTTCAGTCTCAGCACATTCAACGTGGCGCTTCGGTGATTCAGCAGAGGACAACACTTTGGAGCCGGCGGCGGCTTGTGACTCCAACGGGACGGCTTTACTCTCCTCTCTCTGATCGTGACACGAAATCACAGAGTCGCTGGTGTCGACGGCAAGCGGCTCCTCCAGTTCCTCTATCTGAGTGGCTTGGCTGTCCTCCTCAGCGGTGAGCTGATGACAGCTGCAGCTCTCTGTGTTCACAGAGAGCTGCAAAGGCAAGGTGAAGGGAGCCGACTCAAGATGCTGAGACTCTGTCTCACAAGGCAACGACGCTGACTTTTCATGCGTTTGTGCATCCTGGCTCTGCGTCGGAACAAATACGTCCTAGAAACACAGAAAATCATCAGAGCTGCAGCTAAACGACACGTTTATTCACACACTGCATTAAGTCTATTTAACTATTCATTTTCTACGCATGCACCAAAGTTTCAAAGTTAGTCTGCATTACTGTGCAAAACTTTTGAGTCACCCTTTATTTTTTTATATTTTACCAGTAAAACTGGGAAGACATTTATCGACACGCGTGCAAACGTAGCACATATGAGGGAAGAAGAGCTTTTGCTTTATTTTACCAACACAGCCTCAGCTCTCTTAGGCATTCCTGCTTTTTCTAAGCAGTCTTCAGCACTACTTCTCCAGGGTTTGTTCTGCTTTCTGTCAAAGTGATCCCACACTGTGGTGAACTGTGGACTGGCAGTGTGCCTGGCTACACTGAAAAACCTGAAGCCACTGTCAGTCAGATGCTTTCCATGTTCATAATTCCACCTGGTTTGGCAAAATCCCTGAAACGCAGCCTCAAACCACGCCAGAGCCTCCACCCTGTTCTACAGGTGGCTGTAGGGTCACTGCACACCCTCGCTACACATTTACATTCATTTGAACCAGAAATTGTGCATTCGTCACTTTCCTGATTTTCAGCCCAGCCTTTGTGTAACTTGGCTTATCTCAGCCTTCCACTGAGACCGTTCCTGACGAGGCTTCACTGATCAGCCGGTGGATCTAATACAGAGTCACACGTGTCTCTTAGGTCCTGCGTCAGGCATCTTAAAACATGACTTTCAGATGTTCATCTGCTGCCGATAGTCTCAGACCTGCTGTCTCTTTTGTCCAGTTTCCTCAGATTATTTTTGGTGCACATCATCACGCTGGGACATGAAACTTGAAACAGACTGTTATCATTGGTATTCTTCATAGGCTCAACAAAAGAAAATGATGGGAACACATTATGTGTTTCTGTGACAGACTTCTAATAACCAAGTGGCAAAAGATACATTAGACAACACTGGCTCACCCGTTAAGTTAGGAGCCTTTTATGCTTGAATTAATCATAGGTTAATGTTATGAACTAAAATGAGTGAAGGGAAGGAAAAACAAAAACAAAACCAAAAAAACAAAAACAAAAAAAAAAAAAACAAACAGCAAATGTCCAAAGAAACCTTTGGACCTTTAGAACGTCTGGAAAACTGTCCAAAGCTACAAGAAGCTGTCTGCTTGAAAGAACAAGATATACAAAACCCAGATGACTCAAGACTTTTGCACAGTTATAAATCAGAGATTCAGCCTTTAAACTGGACGTTGCAGGATGTGACAGAGGACATACTGCTCATCTGACACAGAAGCAAACTCTACCTGCTGCTCAAACTCTCTTTACGAGGGGCAGCCAATCAGACGAAAGCTGTTTACCACGTCTCCCTTCATTTCTGAGAGTGAAAGGAGGAGCGGCACAAAGACCCGGTGTTAACAACCAGCAGCAGTCCTACACTGAAAGTAACGGTTCTCCTCCTCAGAGGAACAACTACAGTCAACATGGTTTTCTTTATAAGGGCACAAACAAAGTTGGTGCTGAAATCAATGAACTCTTCAACCAGCTGGTCAGCTGACCTACAGCCGACCACAACATCATCTGCTGATCTTTGCATTTTTTATTGATTAGACAGGTCAAACGGTCTTTGTCACTGGGCCTAGCACTCTATCCTCTGACAATTTAATACATCACATATATAATCCATATTTTCTACTGGGAACATTTTAAATAGGCTGCTGAAAGTAAAGAGTGAAGGACATACATGAGAGAACTCGGGCTGGGACGGTACAGAGAGAGTTCGTTCTAAAGCAAAACCAGGGGAACTTTGGGATATGGGAGTAGATGCAGATGGTTGTGGCTTGGGGGCGGCCTCGGTTTCCATTGGCTCGTCCTTTTCTCCTGCTCCCCTGTCATCCGGAGGCAGTGACGTATCCATTTGTGAATCAGCACCTGACAACGCAAAGGGACGTTAGCTTTATCCACCAGCTGATTCCATGTCTGAACCCAAACTGAGATAATAAAGCAGATCTACCATTTTCATCCTCTAGTTCGGTTGGTGAGCTGGGAACTATTAAAGGGGTATGGCTAAAGTTGTCTGGGGTGGGGGCGACATAATCAACAGAGCTCCTAGAGGGGAGAGAAAAAAGGACATCAGCTCATTTTTCAGGGATTTATTGTGTGTGAATGATGCAAGAGCAGCACGCCGCTTACTGGGACAGACTCTCCTGCACCAGTGTTCCCTGTCCCGATAGATGCAGCAGCTGTAGGGTGTGGGCGGGTGTGGAGGTGGGGTGACCCTGCTGCTCCGGCTCAGACACTGTACTGTCCACTGCAGCACCTGAAAGTAAAGAAGCAGTTAGAGTAATTTCAGATCATTTTCTGTTTGTACGAGAGAAACAAACCAGGACTGTTACTCACAGTGAAGGAAGCACAAACTGGGCTGCACACCTCTACTTTCAACAACTTCTCATACAGCGAGTTATTTTTTCACAGTTATTCTGATTTAAACACATACACGGGTTTATATGGGCCTGTCTACTAAGCCTCACCCTATGTTAGGAGCACACCAGCGTAGCTGTAAGGGCTTAGAGATCGCTGAAGACGACTAGAGCAAAGGAGGCTTTGCCATTCAGGGGCATGCTCACTGCGCCAACACGTTCCATGTGTTTGTGATTATTTGTGATTTAACAAAAAACAAACAACCACGTCAGGTGAAACCTTGTCCACGATGATTTCCCTGTAAACTCATTTTTACGCTACGTTCAACATCTGTTGGTTAGCTCGTCACCAACTTAACAGCAAAATGTAAGCAGGGCAAATCATTTAGGTAAATAACTGAGTTATTGTGTCTCTTCCTCACAGTGAGGAACTTTCAAACACTCGTCCCTCCAACAACCCCTGGGTTACTATGTGTGAGGCAGTCAAAGAGCATACAGTCATGTTTGGGTGTGGAAGGCGTGGAGTGAGATGAGAATGAACAAATAAGCAAAATACAACAGGAACTAAGACCCTTTTTTATAGTTAATGATTAAAAAATATTAAACTAAAAAAGACCTGCATTTTTAAATAATTTAAATTACAAGGCTGACACAGTACACCTCTGCCAAAATGTGTTTTTCAGTTATCCACAGCCCACCTGTTACAGAAATGAGTCCTGAAAGGTTTGTCCAAATAGCGCTGACTGCCAGACGGCAACCTTCCAAAAAAAAAAAACAAAAAAAAACAAACAAAAAAAAAAAAAACGCCACAACTCACACTTAAGGCCAACATTTCTGATGTGACAGTTTGTCAGTGTGGTCTTAGACAATATGAAGGTGATGGGCTTAAAAAGACAACATGTGTAATCCTTCGAGTGCTACATGAATGTACCTGTCTTGTCAGCATCGAACAGATCGTCCTGTGAGGACAGGATCTCACAGTCCTGCTGGTCCTGCTCAGCAGAGTCCTGCAGGTTCTGCGAGTGCAGCAGGACCTGGACACTCAGCTGCCTGCCTGACTGACCCAAAGACTCTGATGAGCTGCTGGAGCTCACCTCAGACCTGGAGAAGAAAAGAAATTTCAGTGCAAAGCCAAAACACGCACATCTAATGAATGCAGACTTTGAAAGGTCACATGGAGCTGCACCTCAACGCTTTGCTGTCCTGACTTTCTGAAGTCCTGGAACTGATGTTCTGCTCTGCTGGGAATGAAGAGAACATTGATTATTTTGTTTAACTTCATGGAGTCACTGGGAATTAGGGCTGCCACAAACGATTATTTTGATAGTCGACTAGTCACCGATTATTTATGCGATTAGTCGACTAATCAGATCATCATCCACTGGACCTAAAACTACAGCTTATTGCACCAGCAGCATATGTTCTTATATAACTATCATTAGCTTACAGCTTTAAGCTTTTAAGGTGCTAACTAAAAATAAAGACAAGATGGTAGTTTATTAAATTTTAATGAAATTTGCAGATTGTTTCGGTGAAGTTTAATAAACTCCTTGCTATCTAAAATATAACAGGACAACGGAGTATATTCTCCAGCATCTCACACTTCTGATAATCAGCTGTCTGCTTGACGTTTATTCAGCTGTGTAAAAACTATAACTTTAATCTCAGACAAACCGATTTACTCAGGAACAAATAAAATACTAAAAAAAAAAAAAAAGCCAAACAACAACATTTTTAATTTATCTAAGTGACTCATATATATTTAACCTGAGTAGTGAAAGACAGCGGTGGGTTTGAAAACAATTTGCCGGGAGTCCGGTGTTCTCACCGCGCTAGTGACCTAGCCCCCGGCTAGCTATCCAGCTAGTGGGTAACAGACGTCTCCGAAAACGTCGGAGCGCTTTTGAAAATATGTGGTGTCCTGATAAACTGAGCCGATATTTGAGGTTTACACAGCTACATTCTCGCCTGAAAATATGTTAAACGTTTATTTTGTGACCCAGAAAGAATAATAAGAGTAATATTAAAACTAACTAGCTGCCGCCATTGTTGGAAACTGAGCTGGGCCGCGCTATGAATTCTGGGACACAGCTGCTTCTTCTTCTTCTTCGGGGTTTAACGGCAGCTGGCATCCTTGTACATGCAGTGCTGCCATCTTCTGTTTCAGTCCGTTATTACACTCTTAAATCCTGCTACTTATTCCTTCGTCTTTTGGGATCTTACAAAGCTTCAAACGACGCGTCGACTATTAAATCAGTCGTCGACGATTTTGATAGTCGACGTAATCGTGACTAGTCGACAAATCGTGGCAGCCCTACTGGGAATGCTCTGATCGGAACAAGTAAAAACGTAATTATACCCAGCACCCCTCATTCTGCATCCAGAGATCAGGAACGCATTTCTGTTGCAACCATAGACTGTATATAAAGGATGGCAGCACACAAGGCAACATCAATCACCATGTTTGTGAATCCTGTGTCCAAGACTCAACATAAGCATTTTGATCTCTGCTGTGTTGCTTATTTGAAAGCAGAAGTAGGGCTGTTTGCTTCGACCAATAACCATCACAATGTGTTTGTTCAATAACTGCAATTTCCACTATTTATGATTATTTAAAATCAAAATCAAAAAAGGGGTGACCATGGTGATGAATGTAAGAGTCATCTGGACTTGATGCTGTTGACTGTAAAGCCCTTTTAGCAAGGGCAACCATCAGCTCCTGCTGGCCCAAAGTCTTCACCGTGGGATGCACGATGGTGTCAGGTGGGGTAAGGAGACGCACAGCAGGGGCCGAGGGAGCAATAAACAGCAAACAGCTGATCAACAGCAGAGTGACGTGTCACTGAAACCAGACCAGTTGGGCCACTAATGATCTTTCTACAGGTGCAATCAGTGAAATCTTTCACAACTTTTTCAACACAAGTCTTGTTGACTAACGACTGTGTGTCATCGTAGATACTGCTGAACTAAATCATGTGTGTATTTATGTTGAAGACGTGCAAATCGAATGGTTGTGCTTGATTTACCACAACACAAAAACAAGCATTTAGTAACAAAAAGTGAAAAAAGGACCCATTATCTTGTTTCCACTGGAAGCCAAAATCATGACATCAAAATTTAAACAAAGGCCCAGCGAGATCTAAAGTTGTAAGCTAGCACATAAGGTGGCCAGCTTTGTTAGCAAATCACCTGTCCATGTATGAATCACAGTGAAATAGATGCCTGCTAATGAGTGCTATGAAGTAGAGATGGACCGATCCGATATTACGTATCGGTATCGGTCCGATACTGACCTAAATTACTGGATCGGATATCGGAGAAAAATAAAAAATGTAATCCGATCCATTAAATATCACGAAAGCACCTCGCAAAACTTGCAACACGCCGTAACTCACCTCAGAACGTTAGCAGTCGGAGCAGTATGCATCACTTGATAGAGCGGCTGTGGCATGCCGGACCTGTCGGTGGTCTGGATAGCATGTGGAGCTTCGCTAGCAACCTGGCATTTCATCTCCGACAAAGTTATCCCCGAGAGAAGTAAAGCAAGTGTGTAAGTCCATCTCTGAATGTTTGTAAAGCATTCCTGTGTTAAGCTTAACGAGCGACTGCCTCTCGCTCTCCGGCTGCTACTTCAATCGTGAAACTGCTTAAATGATCAGCTGATCGGCTTTTCTGTCGCAAGTCCGTGTCTCTTATTTGTTTTTGGCCCACTTTGCACCAGAAAGAGGAAACCAGCGGCTGAACAACAGCAGAACGTTTAAGCTTGATAAGCTGTTGTTAGAATTTATTTAATATTTCTTTCTACACCAGGATCTTTTTCTACGTAGCTGACGCTGGTAACTGTGCAGGGGCGGATCTAGCAAAGTTTAGCCAGGGGGGCCGATAGGGCATTAACTGGGAAAAGGGGGCACAAAGACATACTTTTCTTTCTTATTCTCATTTAAAATGTCGAGCTTTTAATAAATAATTATCTGACACCCAAAGTTTTAATTTGATGTAAAATGAATAGAAGTCAATTACTGTATATAGTGACTATTAAGTCTAATATATACACCCTAGTAAGCTATAGTACTTTTTACTTTGGGAAGGTACCATCTGTGCAGTCTGCAATTTTGTTGAAGAAAGATGTTGAATCTATTTAATATTTCTTGAAAAATAATTGATTTCTATGCATTTTTTTTTTCACACTGCATCAAATTAAGGTTGATTACGTCGATTAAGCATCATGAGGTGGCGCGTGAGGGGTGGTTCCTTATTTTTTATTTATTTATGTTTGTTGTTGCTGGGAGTTGGAACCCTATTAGTTAGGTTGCTTAATATTTACGCTAAGTACTCTTTAAAATACCAGAATAGGGAGGATGGTGTAGGTCTAAGTTTATTAGATTGATCAGTATTGCTGAACTATGAAATATTTTTTTTGTATACAGGTATAACAGAATAGTTTTAGTGTAGTTGTTGTTTTAAACTTGAGTATGAACTTGCAGACTTGCAAAATGCAGCAAGATATTTTAAAAAACAGTTTTGTTGATTAAAAAACACTATATCGGATTCATATCGGTATCGGCAGATATCCAAATTTATGATATCGGTATCGGTATCGGACATAAAAAAGTGGTATCGTGCCATCTCTACTATGAAGTGCTAATAAAATAGTATTTCACTCCTCCTTGGAGACACAGCCATCATTATTTTGTCAGATCATTTCATTAAAAGTGCAAAAAACAGTAAACAAACAACAACAGCACAAACACGGTCATGAACCTTAGTTATGCTGGTCGCATTAGCAGCCCAGCAGACAGATGTTAGTTGCAGCTGTTTGAAAAGCACAGCAGCTCTGCCTCCATGTTTTGCCTGTCAGAGGCACGCCACGAATACGAGGTAAACCAGAGCGTCACCGCCCCGACGCAGAGCGACAAGCAGCTGAATGCAATCCTTTATTAATGTGGATAATGACAGTGTAATACAGACACGTGGATAAAAGTCCTTATACCCAATTTGTTGCATTTGTCTCCGTCTTCCTCCTGACTGTTCACAGCTTCCCCACACAGATCCTGAGTCTGAGAAAGCTCAAGAAAACCAAACTGAGAAGCTTCCCCTGAAACACAACACAACCCGTAGCAGTTACTTCCAAGCACGACATCAAACAGACCGGCAGATGCTTTTGGAACTTAATGTGTTGGAAAAATGCGTACCTTCAGACTGAATACAGTGTGTAGTAGAATCAGCACCGGAATCCATGTCAGCGTCCTCTGGTACACACCTGAAAAATAAAGTGAAACCTTTCATTGCCATCTGACCCTGACCACAATCAAACTGCAAAAGTGGACAAATCAAACACACTTTTTGTTGTTTGGAGGAGCGCAGATATTTAAAACTTGACTGTCCTCCTGGAACACTGAACTGGGGTTGGCTGCAGCAAGACCGTCTAAGAAAGAAGCAAAAGCGCTGTTTTATCTTCATTCAGGACAAGAAACACTTAACTATCTCCCACTACACTGGAAAACACTTACCAGGCTCAGCCTGGCTGTTGCTCTCTGATTGGCTGCCGGTCTGAGAGCACCTGCTTCCTATTGGTGAAGATATTAATTCCTAGAAGAGAGAAGGTTGTAATGTAAATGACAGAAGTTGTCTTTTTTATACATTTTCAACTTTCAACATGCAACATTTGTTTTGGGTTTAAACTAATTCAAAGCTGCACAACAACTACTAACCAACAGTGGTTTACTGTTACAGATGCCTGAGTGTTGTATCTCACATGAACTGTGCTTCAGTGTTTCCCTGGAGGTTTAGTGCTTTAGAGCGTGGAGGAGAGATCGCCTGCCAGCAGGTCTGAACAAAAAGCCAGCACAGGCCTCTGTGTGACGAGTTTACTCTTTACATCTGAGCTGCAGAGTCCTCTCGACAGCTCAGATGTGAGTGTGAGTCAGTTTGCTTGTAACAGATTACCAGCCTCTGCCAGTATGTCCAAAGTGTAGCCTGCATTTTACCCAGTTTTTCAAAGTAAGCCTGACTGATTAATGGGCGGATGGATAGCTGAGGAAATGAACTGGACCGTCTGTGGTCGAGTTGAGTGCAACGTCCGTGAAAAAGCCACTCGTCTTACCATTTTACTCAAGTATAAATCTGTGCTTATTGTTCTTTATCTGCTCAAGTAATCAATAACTGCATTACAGAGAGGAGAGCTACTGAATGAGATCTTCTCCTTACCAGTACCGGGCTGCGAGCGGTGGGCTGTAGACTGGACAGGCGACGGGCCAGCAGAGCTCGGTAGCTGCTCTCGGGGTCGTCTTCTAAAGCGACACTGTCCGGCTGGGAGTCCTCCACTATCAAACACGGGTTGTCTGGCTGAGGCAGGCTGGAGTCCAGTTCACTTCCACCGGGATCCATGGGGTCAGGCCGAGGGCAGGAGACGGGCTGCTGTTAGCTAGCCGAGCCGTTGTGAAACAACAGAGGTGTCGCCATGTGAGTCCCTACAACCGGCTATCTGAGGTAGTCGCTGCTAGCTAAATAAAAGGCTAGCAACTAACGCTCCACCCAAAAACAAAAGGGTGCCGCTTCCAACGCAACAGCAAGTATGCCCGAGAGGACCTTAACCATGCCCCCAGTGACACAGGGTACATTTACCTGTAAGCCAGCAAGGCCATTACGTTTTGGTTCGCGTGTGTATTTAGCAGCTTCTTTACATTTTCTTTGGAAGGACGAACATGGACACGCCCATATTTCGCTTCCTCGCGGTAAAATTGCTAGAAGTAATTTCATTGGTTCAGCTGCGATAACGACGTCACACGACTGGTTCGACGGTAGCAGGGTGGCTATAATGGATAGCATGTGTGGTACACATTCACTGTATCATTGTATTGATGTTAATATAGCTATAATTACAGTTTCTATGTGTATCGTATGTATTGGATTTTAAGGACTCTACGTAACACGGTGGAGTTTCACAGCCTGTGGTGATAAATCGTATCAAAGACAGAAATATGGGACACCAGGTCCCGCACTGGGATCTCGGAGACCTTCATGGGTCCTTGTGGGGTTTTCAGGAAGAGATGGGTTCACTTTTTTTACTGTAATTCCCCTCAAGAGTTTGTGTGCACAGATTATATGTTACCTGACATCCTGGATACAGTATAGTCTGTGTTTTCTGTATTTTGGCAAACAAGGATTTTCAGAAAAGGGGAACCCTGAAACCAAACCTGGGGGCATGGTTCAATAGACTACACGTGCATCTCGGGCACTGCAGGCCTGGGCAGTAATCGTAAAAGAAACGAGGCCCTGTGATCACATGATGATTCTGGGTGATTAAAACTGCAATGAAGCCCGGGTTTATAAAACACGCTTTGTAATGAGCTTTTAATCTTGTGCTGCGTGCTTGCAGGTTTGAAGATTAATATTAAGTGACTTTGTCATATGACAGCTCCAGTTTCCATGGAGACACCACATTACCAGTAACACCGCAGTCTATGCTAATGTAGATCACGGTTTGGCAGAGGAAGTACAAAGGACCAATAATGCGCTGTAAGAGGCTCCCATGAAGGTGGGGTGCACGGCGACCTTTAAAACCAAACTAAATGATATCCACACCATGTTCAAGAGTCAAGAAGACCCTCCACTGCAGTCATCACAACCATGAAAGGCCAACAGTTAGACATTAGAAGGGTGCTTTGAATATCAGATGATCCTGTGAGTGATTTTATACCGATAGTGATGACAGCACGAGACTAACGAAGCAGGATGAGGTCACTTTAAGCCACTGCGTGCTCCAAGTTCATTCATTTTTACTCCAGCAGGCTGGAATAGTCTCTGCAGACTGGTTTTTGTTCTTATCTTTGTACAGCCTGTTCGCGTTTGATCTCACCCTCTACTCGCTGTGATCTATTCTGCTTAGCTTAAGCCGTGTGTGTGTGTGATGCCAGACAGAAGAGATGGGCCCTGGTCCTCTGATACAGGGAAACAGCAGCAGCATGGATTCTGACCGGCATTTCAATATGGAGACATGTGGCTGGCAACAATGCAATAATGAAGCCCAGATTGTGCCAGATAGCTCGCGGTGCTTCTATTCGCGGTAACAATAGATGAGGAGGTGTGATCTTCACCCCTAGCTGGATGGATGCTGCTGGGCATCAGCTTCCTGCAGCCAACCTTACGACTGACACCGCAAAGTTCAGCGTCACGTCGTCATTTCTGCAGGTCGGCCTGACACCCACATTAAGAAATGCGCAGGCACTGCCCAAAATGTCTAATGTGAGCCACCTCTGCTGGAGCCCGACAGACACACGCACAGACACGCCGTGGACGCATATAACGCTTCGCCCTGACAGCCCCATCACTATCTGCGCCCGCTTCTTTACCGCAGTGCTAAGAGAAACAAAAAAGAGCTTTACCTTTCGAGATCAATATGTCTGCTCCTGGGCTTCCCAGTTTCTCTCACCGTCCCGTTGCTTGCAATAATAACGCGTCCAGCATCGCTCAGTTCCTCCTTACCTCTGTTTTGCTGAGAGTCGGGGTGTGGGATATACACGCATGGCACGTAAAGATGCAAGGGCATTTTTTAATGTGGATTTCGCTTGAGTCAAACGCGGCACCGATTAGACTAATTTAGAAAGATAAAAGTATTTTTTACCCTCATAAACCAAAAATAAGCCCAGAATTTAATGTCTCTCAAATTTATGCTCGACTTATTTCTAAAGTCATTTGTTCTCTCGGTGTTGTACTGAACATGTGACAGATACGGGTTTTTTTTATGTTTCTCTGTGTATTCATACTGTACAGCCACGAACTTTGGAAGTGTGGCAACAAACAGACCCAAAGAATAACAATAATAATGCAGATGAGTTTTTGTGTGTAGACTGCAGTCACAGGTCGTGACGACAAACATCTGATTTATTAAAGTAAACAGACACGGTGGGTGTGTGTGTGTGTGTGTGTGTGGGTGTGTGTGTGTGTGTGTGGGTGTGTGTGTGTCTCTGTGTGAGGGGTGTGTCTGTGTGTGTGTGTCTGTCTGTGTGGGTGTGTCTGTGTGTGTGTGCTGAACATATTAAATGGAAAACATAAATAATCCCTGAGGAGCGATGCTCCTAAGTCTGGGAATATGTTGGAAGTGACACAGAAAGAAAATCACTGCCTTATATTCATGTATGTTGAACAGATGAAGTTTGGTTTAGACGGGAATCTACTTCCTAACCAGAAACTCCTCTTATCCGTACACGGCAGCCTTCCACATTACTCACTGATGCAAGTGTCTGTTTGAGAGATGGAAAAGTCTAAAGTAGGGTACAACAATCATCCGTTCATCATATGATTCTCAGCTTTCCTCGCTTAATATGATTCCCAAACAGATTTAGTCTCTCCTGCCCTCCTGTGTGTTTCCGGACTGTGACGAGTGTAATCAGTTTCACAAGCCTGTGCATCCTGTTGTCTGTGAATGTAACTTTCTCACATGTGTTCCCTTTTTCATAAAGTGACTGGTCAAAGTTTGGAAGTCGACAGCTCCTCACAGCTCAGATACATCTCCTGCGGTTTTCTGCACATTCAACAGTGTGTGACATGTTTCTGTGATTTGGGGGGTTAGGAATGAGGAACATCTGAGGTACATCACTGAGACAGGAAGCACAGGCTACATTACTGTTAAGATTAGTTAGCAAACTCACAACAACACTGCTTAAAAATGTCTTGTTACTTTCTTGATTTCAAAAACTGATGTTGGACCTTCTGTCTGCAATAAAGCAGAAGTGAGGAGGAGCGGCAGTGCAGCTGAGACATCTCCTTCATCCTGAAGTCTAAGCTGTGTTTTAGTCAGTCCTACAAGTCCTCATACAGGCTGAGAGACGCTGTCTCTGTGCATGTGTAGGACATTTAGTGCTCTTCATGTCTTCATTATACTTTGGACAAAAATTTTCACATGTTCACTACTATTTTTATTTTTTTTTGTATTTATCATTTTCTTCCTTCACTTACTTTTGCAGCTTACCGTAAATGGTTTCGTTATGTTAAACAACTGTGGTCCAGATTTGAGCATGAGGTGGGTGTGGCTGTCATGTTGCGTGCTCCTGTGTTTGCCCACGCTGACTGGTTCTCAGTCAAACACAATGATGTGGATGAAGCTGTAGTCGAATGCTGAGTGGTTGGAGCAGACTGGACAGTGTTCACTGGAAATAAGAGAAGGGATGCTCTCTATGAAAAGCTCTCGGTTTCTCTTCATTCTCTTCAGCTCCTGACTTCGCTCTTCTCGGTGGCTGGCTGATGACCAACAAAAGCACAAGCAAGAGCAGACCACAGAGCGGTTGTATCACATATTTTTGACACTGCCACCATCTGTTAACAGATGCTCTCTGCAGGTAGACAGGCAGCCTGCAGCTGCCCACACACTAACATCACTGAGCCATTCATTTCCCCTTCACAGAGTAGAAAAGCACTCTGAATCAGAGGACTAACTAATGAAACTCAGAGATTAACTTTTACAAACACTAACCTCATTCAAACAATAAATGTATTACAGAAAATAAACAAACACATAATTCAATTAAAATCAGTTAAATTGTGTTCCATGTTATTTATACAGCTCCGAATCACCACAACAGTCACCTCAAGGCATTTCTTGTATTGTAAGGTAAAGCCCCCTGCTGTTGGTGTTCAGGGGAGAGAGACTCAGAGATTAATGAGAACTAATGATTAAATGCAGAGTGGTGTAAAAACACATAGCGTCATCATCATGGGAAGCCCCCAGCAGCCTGGGCCTATTTCAGCATAACTAACACCTGATCCAGCCCTAACCTTGAAAGTAGAGATGTTTCTGTCTCCTGAATCCAGACTGGAAGCTTAAGGCTCTGCATCCCCTTCTACTTAACAGTGCTCCATTCATTAGTATTTTGTTTTTTCAGTGAAATAATTTTTGTTATTGGTCCGCAAACAGGAAGTGTACTGGGGGGCAAAAAACTGCTCTTGTAGCTCTTTTTTCTCCCAGCAGAGGCCAGCAGATACGCTGGAGTGTTTGACCTGGACTGCTGACTCACTCCTGGTAACACACATCTTCCCTAAGAGTAAATTACTCTGTGAGGAGACAAATTAAAGCCAACAATGAGCAATCACTGGAGCAGGAGAAGTAAGAGCCTCCAGTCACAGTCATGTGCTTCAATTTAAAAATAAAAAGCTTTATAAAGTATTAAGGGTCCAATAAAAACCACAATTATAAAAGCTTTTAAGAGACAAACAGATGAGAACATCTGTTACTCTGGATCTTCTGTCAGGAATGCAAAACTTACAAAGATGTGTATGTGTAGGAATAAAAGTCACAAGAGAAATCTGGCTGGTACTGACTGTTTGCATTGATTCAGTTTTGGTTTTATGGAGGAGGTGGTGGGGTGGGGGTGTCAAGTTGCAAATCCATGCATCCTCTGCAATATTAGAAAGACTGATTTTTTCAAACTATAGAAATGATGTCAGAAAACACCTTCAAATACCAAAAACATCAGCAATAAGAATCAGAAGGAAGGGAAAAAAGCAGACAGTGGACTGAAGGATCTGTGCATTCTTGGGCAGCCTGGCTGTGATTTGTTAGACATTAGATGACTTTGTTTTAATGTGAGCTGTGTGCATTCATCCCCTGTGTGTATGCCAACGTTACCTTTCATTAAAACTTGTTTGTGAAGCAAAGAGTTCTTCAATCACATTGTCTAACAGAAATGACAAAACAAATACAGGCTCTTGTAAACTCGCAGGTGTTAAGACATAAAACCTGCATGTCTGCCCACAGTGTACTCATATCTGCAGTGAAGGGCACACATTCATCCTGCAGCCTTCCCTTTAGGCGTTATCTGAAACAGGTTCACATCATTTTCACATCCATTCATGTGTCAATAGTTGTTGGTATATATGCAAACAAAAGGCAGCAGGAGAAAAGCTGGAGTGTCCAGAAGACTCATTCTGTGTCTTTATGTTGAAGCTTTCAATATATTTGTTGTATTCTGTTGTGTTTGTACTTTTCTGCAGTCTTCTTGTTGCCATCGGTGGTCTGTATCTTGGTGACTTCCTTTACTAGTTGTTTTCTAACATGCTTGTTTTTTTTTTATTTCCTTTCCCTCCTCTCCTTATTTTCTGTCTCAGCTCAGTTGTTCCCACCCAATCACATCCTGTGTAGATCTAGTTTTGTTTTCATTGGATGTTGGGTTTTCCACCTGTTTGACCGCTTGCATTTATTCCCAATGTTCCACCTAAACTTCATAATTTTACATAAAAAAATCTGTTATTGACATTTAATAATTCTGTTATCCATCCATCCATCTATCAGGTACGCCCACGTGTAATCACATCAGTTAACCTGACATGAAGTGTGAAAGTAAGCTTACAAGAAAGACACAAACAAAAACCTCCTTTTCTGATTTCTTAGTTTTTTGTATATTTGTCACCCTTATGTGTTTCAAATCATCAAATACATTTTTCAATACAAAAAGCAGTTTTTAAATGATGGTTTCATTTATCCAGGGAAACAGGCATCTAAACCCACAGGGGCCTGTATGTTAAAAAGCAACTGCCTCCTAAATTTAATACCTGGTTGTGGCAACAACTTGGCAGTTTTCACATTGCTATGGAGGAACTTTGGACTGCTCTTCTTCGCAGAATTGTTTTAATTCAGCCATATTTGAGGGTTTTCCAGCAGACCTCAAAAACGTATTCACCAGCCTGGTTCTGCCAGAAGTCTCTTCCTGTTTTAAGAAAGTTTTTCCTCCCCACAGTTGCCAAGAGTTTACTCTTAGTGGACAATATAATCATTTTCTGTAAACATAAAAGTTGAACTGACAACAGTGGAGTTCATATATATGATATTATAGAGGAATTGTAAAGACCCACACTATAGACAAAAATGTCTTGATGCATGCTCAATCAGGAAATCCCAAAAAGTTGATTCTGTTCATCTGGACGTTGTCACTGGGAGAAACATTTCATCACTTACTTTACGTGAAAAGGGAAAGACCATCTTTGAATGGAGGAGGGGGCCTAAGGGTGCATCTGTCACCATCTGACGATTGCAGCCATTCCCCAACTCTCTGTGGATGGGACTCATGGCCATTGATCACCAAGCACTGATCAATGGCCATGACAATTTGCATATTAATGATGAAGAAACTGATGTTCTTCCAGCCCACTGTTCCCTCAGTGGTGCTGGTTTCAGTCATGTGCAAATTTCCTATTTATAAGATTGGAAAATGCAGTCAGCTGACACTGACGAAGTCACCTGGATGATGACGAAACGTTTCTCCCACTGAAAACGTCCTGATGAACAGAATCAACCTTTGGGTATTGATGAAAATCTCACTTTACTGCAATTTATTGCATCTCTTCAATGATTTGTTAACAAGTTGTAGAATAGGAGCAAATGCACGCCTCAGCAATGCTAATACTTTTCTGCAGATTTGTTGTCATGTATAAGGACAACTTGCAACTTTAGTACTGCTTCATCATTCAAATGAAGCCTAAAATAACAGTTTTCTGTGGTGACTGTGAGCCTTTGTTGTCAGTGTTATTCTGTGCACAGATGAAGCATTGTTCTATTCACAATCTGAACACAGACACGTCAGTTCAGTAATCAGAGGCACACTGCCTGGTGCTCACAGTCACACAGATATAAATAGACGCTTTGTTTGCCACAAACTTTTTAGTCCCAGACACCTTTGTCTAAAAAGTTAATACAAAAACACTATGAGGGCTATTGTAAGTGCCATTGATTGGACTCAATACACACCAAAATCTTTGGTTTGAAAACAATTATTTTGTTTAATCAAACATCAACAGTTTTATGAATATTTTCACACATTTGAAGATGATAAATCTCTCTTTTCAAGAACTCTGTGGAAAAGCAACTGACACTTTGATACTGTAAAATCTTTTTTTAAGCTTCAGCTGCCTCATATAGGAAATATGATCAACATCAATTCTCATATCCCTCTCTTCTTTCTGTCCAATGGCATGCTGCAACATCAAATAGCAACATCACCTGGAATCCAATCAAGTGTTTAGCTTCTTCTGAGCCACGCCCGTCACTCCTCCCACCCCATCTTGCACTGTCATGGTGCTCGCTCTGGATGCAGTTGTCATGGAGATGGAAAAGGGCTCAGCGTCCATTAGTGGCACTGTTACCATGGAAATCTCTATCTCAGCCGCTGCCTCTGTGGAGCAAACAGAACCAGACGAGTCTGTTCAGCACCGCGGACAGCATCACCCTGGAGCTGCGTTCCAGCATAGAAACTATCGCATATTGATCGTGATTGGAGAGATTTCCTGCAGCCATCATCTCGAAGCTGCCAGGAGACAGATCACACAGGGTAAGGCAAACTCAAGTGGTCGGTGACAGCGGAGCGGGGCGATGAAACGGCTTGGTGTTTACATAGTATCTGTTCCCACTTAGTTTCTTTAATGAACTCATAAAAACAAGAAGTCCGATATTTATTGGTTAAAAATCCAGACGCAGTCCCGGAAAGAGCTTCAAATTTTAATTAGCTGCATAAGAGTGCATTAACTTTTAATAATTCCCCTCAATCTAAAAGCACTGCAGTGCAAACTTAGGTAAAACTTCCATAACTACAAATCCAGTTATTGCTAAAATATTCTTTGTAACAAATGCACAGAATGGCACCTTTCACTTTTTTATTAATCCAGCTATTTTATTATTGAAGAGTGCACATAAGCAGCATGTTAATGTTGTAGTTTTCAAATGTTAATGCAGCAATAAATAAAATGTACCAAATACAATATTAGAGGGAAATGTGTGCAGTAATTAATTTTACTTATTCTTTCATTAATACTGCTACTTCTTCTTCTCCTCATAAGAACAATGAATAGCTTTGTTTGTTTGTTTTTAATTGTTTGTTTATGGCAGTTTTGGTCTTCCATAAATTTAGAAAAACAAACAAACAAGCAAAACTTTTCTCACTGTCAGAGAAATGTAGTAAATTGTTGTGAGGGCATACTGAACTCTTGATTCTGAGCATTATTGGTGCTGTGTGTTCCAAAAACAGGTTTACGCTCCTGGAGCGTTGAGCTGGCTGTTTTTGACCTGGATAAAGAGCTGCAGCTGTTTGAAGCCAGGCACACTGCACAGTTTTCCTCGCAGGTCAAAGGTCAGTGTGTTCATTGTTATCTTCAATAAAGTTGACAGCAAGAGGGATTTTTTGGATTTTAAAGGTGAAAGTGTGACACGGACAGAGTGTGGCATGCTTTCACCAGCACATACCGAGTCTATACTTGCTGCTGTTTGGGATGTGCCGGGCTTCAGGTGAACTTTGCATGGACTTTCTGAACAGTGTAATCGCAATAAGAGCTTCACTCGCCTGTACCTGTCATGCAAAGAAATACTGGGATGTCAGCTAGAGCAGGTCATCTGCTATTTGGAAGGTTGGTGGTTCAGTCCCTGGCTGCTCGAGTGTCCTCGGGCAAGATGCTGAACCTCGGGTTTCTCCGATGTGCTCAATGGAGTGTGAATGTTAGATATAAGGGACCAACATGAGTGTGTGAGTCATGGGTGAAAACTGAGCGTTCGTGTAGAAAAACACTATAATAAGAACCAGTCTGTTTCCAGTAAACAAGCAGTCCATCATTTTCCCCTTTACTATATCTCTAAAGTATGTGCAACTATATTTCTATACATAAAGGATATCAGCCAACATATTTAAAACCAAAACATTGTAAAAATGAGTTTTGTCTCCAGCTGAGCTCTAAGAGAGTTCATCGGGTTATCAGTTTGCATGCTTCTGTTGACTGGAACCCTGAGACCTGTCTCAGTGATACAAAACCATTAAAGTCCGTTTTTGCTGGGTGCTTATGATGAATGACTCACAGACTTTGGTTCTTTTGAATGATCTCTGTGTCGAATTAGCAGAGAAGAACCTGGCTGTTCGTGTGTTATCAGACAAAAGTGAGAGCAGGACTCTTCAGACACCAAAATAATTTTTTTCTAAATAACAATGTCGTCAACCATGATATCATCTGCTCTTTTGGCCCATGAATAAACCCATATTGCACAAGGGTAAACTGCATTGAATTCAAGTTGACAGATTAAGATGTATAGATGACGTGTTCGTGAAATGAAATCTGTGGAACCTTGAAGTCTTTCCAGCTCCGCATCTTTTATGGCTACATTATAAACTCTACATAAAAACATAAGTTTGTGATGCAATGCTAAGAGCATGCTCTCATCTCTTTGATTTCTTTACTGATCCATTGGGATATATCCTAGGAGCTGATGACAACATAGCTCTTATTGATGATGGTCTCACGTGCAGACTGCATGTCACACTTGGAATCAATAAAGGCTGAATCCGAGAGGTTTTACCCCCTGCTGGGGTGATCGAAGATCAGGACGTGCCATAGGTGATGAATGTGACTCTTGCTAGGAAAGTATCTGCTTTCTGATTCGCTGCTTTGCATTCACAAAGAAATGTATCCTACCCACACTCAGCTTTCACTCAAGCCTAGCAGGGTCAGATGAGCTGTTTGGAGGAGAAGGTGTGTTGGCTAAATAAATGGAACTCAGTGTTCAGCGTGGATTTTAAACATGGATCCTCCCACACAGTGTATTGGATGGTAGTCTTATGTGAAGAGTGGAAATATGTACATTTACTACTACAGCACGCATACACAAATTTGGCTGAATTTTAGTCATATGGCCCGAGCTCTATGACACATTTCACTGGTAAATGGACATGTCTTCCAAATGCTGTGCCTCCCAGCAGGCTGCAGGTTACTTAATGCTTTTCTCTACTAACCCAGGTCTGCATGACTTCACATTATTTCACTGTGTCACTGTTATAAGTCACGCAAGATGCATAAATTCCCAACCAGGATTTTTCTGTGTTGGAAGGTTGGAACACACACCAACAGGAAGGAAGAGTGTGGCTGAGATACTTTTTCAGATTTACAACCTTTCTTTGATTTCCTTCTTCTAAACCTGTTCTCCTCTCTGTTAGTCGACACACTGCTTTGTCTCATTGCTTGTTTTTATGTATTTTCTTGTACGGACATATTTTACTGAAGTCTAGAAAGATCGCAGCAAGAGCTGCAGCGGAGCTTCATCTGCCATCCAGCCTGAGGAGGAGAATTTTTCTGCTGCTGGCAAGGAGCGATAACCTTGCCACTCCTGGGAGCAGTCTTATTTCAGCTATATTAAATTATTAAATCTGTATCTACTAAAGTGCCATATTTTCTACACATGTTTGAGCTTTATTTCTGTTAGTTTAGCCTCAAAAGTCAACAATTAGAACTAGACTGCCATGTCACTTTCACTCATGCCTCCCATAGGAGGAATCTGAACGTGTTTGATGATGCCGTCACTTGTCATGCATCAACAACCAACATGTCAGTTAACCTCAAGCAGATAAAAGAGCTCAGCTCAGTTTAGTTGTCAGCCTGACCTAAAATTTAAGACATTCAAGGTTCTGACTTTGATGATCTTTTGATTATCCTCTTGTGCCACAGTGAGAAGCAGATTCTGGTTCATTTCCAGAGTATTTTCTGTAGAGCTGTCAAAATGTAGCAGAACAAATCACATCCCCACCCCATCAGCTGCAAAGCCAACACATAAAAATGGAGAAAAGCGTAAACTGTAGACCTGCTAAACATTAGCATCAGAATCATGACCATGTTAGCATGCTAATATTAGCATCTAGCCAAAAGCAATATGTGTATTTTACTTGTTACCTGGTATAAAGTACAAAGTATGTGCTACCTCTTCAAATATGACCGTAGGAGGAAACTATTCATATCCTTTTACACAGGCAAAGTGAACAATAAGGACAACATCAGCACTCACACGCAGTCAGAGGGCACACTAGCATAACACAGAGAGCTAAACAGCTGATAAAGAGGAAGTGTAACAAAGAAGTAAAGACGCACTACTAGACGCATCTTTTATGTCCCTACGTACACACACACACACACACACACACACACACACACACACACACACACACACACACACACACACACACAGGATTGTGTTTCAGTATTTGCTGAATTTGTCTACAGCCTGTAAAATAATATGTGTCTGTCAGATGTTGCCCATAAGGTAACTGAATATGGTCTAAGAGCTTATCCATGCATTCAGTCCTTCAGAAAACTGCATTAAAGCACATTACAGAATCCACTCGCTTCCACTTTCAATTATTGTATCACAGGTGGTGTTCTGATAATTCCACTTCTGCTTGTGTGTTCTGTGGTTAATTCAACCTAAGGGTAGGCTTACCCTCTGTGCCCGATGCTCAGTGTCTCAGTGGAAGCAGGAAATTACGGGAACATGCTTCAGTTTAAGAGATGTCGGTTGTCTTGTGTTTTCTCAAGAACACAGAGAGATTTTTAAATCCAGAGTTTTTTGTTATTGGGCCAATGTGAGGAAAACAAAATGAGTAAAAAGACCTTTATGTGCGCTAGAGAGACATTTAGCCTGTATAGCAGCATTCACTGAACCGCTGACAGCAGTAGCACAGCCTTCAAACAGCCTAACATATTAAGACACAGTCCTTGGTATTATGTAGTTTTGATATTTATCAGTAAATCCAAATAGATTTTTATATAATTTCAGTTATAATACAAAGGCTGTCGAGCCGACTGGAAACCTTTACAAATTTGACCTGGAATGGATTTGGCATTGACCGATATCCAGAGAAACACTCTCACGTGTGGGCATTATTAGAAGCAGCCTGTACGCTTACCTGCATATCTTAGCACCCAGATTCAAATTCACAAGCCAGGGACATGAAATAACCCCTCAGGTTGGGATTGTCTTAAATTATAATATATAGCTTCTCTTAATGAGGTTACTTTGATGGATTGGGAATTGATTTGTTGATACACACGTTACGCTCTAATGAGTATTTATAGCTGTGCGCTAATGTATGTTTTTTATTTATTTTTTATGTTTTCAAATTTGACATTTAAGGCAAGGTGCTTTTTTGATTTCTTCAGCTACACTGGGTACACTGACATCAGCGGTTTACTTCAAAATAAGTCAGCCCAGGCACTAATCAAGCTTTGCATCGAGAGGAGGGAGAAGGTACTGAAACTTTGTTGCAGATACTGTCTGGTTATAGTGGCCATTAAACAGATGCGTGTTGTTCCTTTTCCCTTCGAGCTCTGAGAGGAAATGTGTTGTTTTATGTTTTTGTTTCTTCATCTTGCCAAACCTCTGGGAAAGCTCAGCTCACAGTTCAGCTGCTTGAGGATGAACTGTGCTGCTTGCTGGTATGCAAAGGTCACATTGGGAAATCGATCAGACCCAAGAAAAAGAAAAAACAAGAAAAAGTGTGTGTTTTCAAAAGGTCGAGGCTAGAAATCAAAGGTCTGTCTTTCCGAGCTGTCCTCCAGTGGCTTTTCCCCAAATTCCCTGATTGTGTCTCTGATTTGTATTTACCTTTCAGGAAAATCGCTCACACCACCCACAAGGTGTTTGCAGGATTGGCTTTCCAACCCGTCATACTCCAGCTCCTCCTCATCTGTGCCTTGAATACTAATGTGCAGCTGGTGGAGGAGGAGTGCACAGTCATCATGGCTGAAAGGCTCACACACTGAAAACACAAAGGAAAATCTATAAGAGAAAGAGGCTGGACTTCTCTGATTGGTTTATATGAATGTTTTGAGAGATATTTTCAGATGTTCATGTCTATTATTTCTTGGATTCATATTTAGTCATACAGCAGCATGGCTTTATGGCATCATTAACCTGTTGTCTGCAGCTTTGTCCATCCATCCATTTTCTTAAGCACTTATCCAGTTCAGGGGGGAAGCCTGTACCAGCTGTCACAGGCCGAGAGGACCTGGACAGGTTCTCAGTCTTTTGCATAGCTAACACAGAGAGGCAGACAACCATGCTCACATTCACTCTTACAGCCTAAATGTCTCATCAATCAGTTTTTTGATGGATCACCAGAAACTTCATACAAGATGAGGCCTATGATTCTCCGACATCTTTGCCACTGTGTTGACATTTGCCTGAAACCAGCATTTTTTCTAATATTGGTGCTCCTTCTTCCTGATGTTGCTGTCATTGGGAACCACTACATCGATCACTACGGCCGTCTTCTTCTGCTTGTCTACCACCACTATGTCCGGTTGGTTAGCCATCACCATTTTGTCCGTCTGTATCTGGAAGTCCCACAGGATCTTAGCTTGCTCATTCTCCACCACCCTCGGGGACGTCTCCCATGTTGACCTTGGCACTTCCAGGCACAGATGTTTCTGTAACCATCAGAGTGGCAGACAGAAAGGATCCACGAAAGGGTCTCCAGTATGAAGAGTTGGACAGCACCAGGCCCCGACATGGTTCACGCCTACTGGCTGAAGAACACAAGCGTCTGGCAGTAACAATAAACTGCAAATGCTAGTAGATAAGAGATACCCAGAGTGAAGGGACTGATATAGTAATATAAGCAATGACAGAACTGACAGCCCCAAGAAGGGACCGGTCCCCTCCAACTACCGGCCAATAACCTACCTCAGTTCCACATGAACGCTCCTGTCAGGCATCATAGCGGCTAAGATGAACAGGTACATGGGTCAGTACATGAATGGGGCACAGAAAGGGATGGGCAATAATACCAGAGGCGCAAAACACCAGTTACTGGCAGACTGAGCAGTCAGCTGAGACTGCAAGACTCGGCTGACCAACCTGTGCTCTGCCTGGATTGACTACAAGAAGGCCTATGACTCAATGCCCCACACCTGGATCTTGGAATGTCTAGAACTATATAAGATCAACAGGACCCTGAGAGCCTTCATCAGGAACTCAATGGGGATGTGGCGGACAACACTGGAGGCCAACTTCAAGCCCATAGTACAAGTCACTATCAAGTGCAGGATCTACCAAAGAGATGCTCTGTCCCCACTGCTGTTCTGCATAGGCCTGAACCCCCTCAGTGAGATCATTAACAAGACTGGCTACGGACACCGACTATGGAATGGAGCAGTTGTCAGCCACCTCCTGTACATGGATGACATCAAGCTGTATGCCAAGAGTGAACGAGACATAGATTCACTGATCCACACTACCAGGCTATAGCTGTATACAGCAATGACATTGGAATGTCGTTCGGGCTGGAGAAGTGTAGTCGGATGGTAACAAAGAGAGGGAAGGTAGTCAGAACTGAGGGGATCGAACTACCGGAAGGCAACGTTGCAGACAACATTCATTGGAAAACCATGAAGAGGCCGCTGGGAAAGCTGCAACCACCAAGTACCTGCAGAGGGTCGGGCAAGTCCTGAGGAGTCAGCTGAATGGGAAGAATACACCTACACTGGTGATCAGATTCCCCACTGGGATAATTGGCTGGAACAAATGAGGAGATCGAAGCCACTGACATCAACATGGAAGCTCCTGACCATGCATGGAGGGTCTCACCCCACATCCAGCACCACAAGACTGTACGCTGAGCAAAACAAGGAGGCCGAGGAGAATTTCACCACTGATTTATCAGTGATGTCCGATAAATGGATGACTGGAATATATAGCTTATAATTTTAACAATGTATTCTATAAAATGGAACTATATATGCCAGATGTGGTGTGATGCTTCATCAGAGCTCTGCAAAACGTTACAGTACTCGTACTTTACCAAACGTTTGGTGGCTAGGTGTGCAGTTCATGCTTTAAATGCATTCACTCTTTAGATTAAGAAATATAAGAGATCAGAGTTTGAAGAGGCACCATGGTGTTTTAAAATGAGGGAATTTACATCAGTAGTGTGATCTGTAGTCTTAGCAGAGAGCAGTAATATAAGCAGCGACAGGACTGACAGCCATTATTGTCTCAGTGTGATAACACCTGGACCGATGTGTTTACAGACATCATTTAATTGTGATTTTAGAGGCTGTAGGTTGCAGCCGTTGCTCTAACACTGTGTAAATGTAACAGCTGTTATTCCAGTGTAACATCCCTCTGTAAACTATTAACAGTGAGAACTACTACAAACTATCTAATGTATGAAATGGCTGTTACTTAAACCATTATATCATCTAATAGTGTCTAAATAACATCAAATTGAATTTAAACATACTGACAGAGTTAATTAACACTAGTCTTTACAAAAGAGCATTACCTAAAAATCGACACCTTCTTTTATTCTGAAGCTCAACAAAGATGCAGATTCCCAGTTGTCTCTGCAGTATTGACACACTGCTGAGGCTCTTCCATCATGATGTAATGGATATGACGCAGGTAATCAGAACATCCATCAGTGTGTATGCATTAGTGTCTCATTCCCCAGCGTCTGCCCTGCTCAGTGGTGATTACTGATTGACCCGTGAGGCACACGGACAGTCTGGCAACGTGAACGATCGCATTTCATCTCAAGAGAGGAGGAAGATGATGAAGGAAGTGCCAGTAATGGTGTCCATGAATGCAGCTGTCGCCCACATGGTGCAATTAATAAAGACTGGGTGAAGCTGTGCTTCTGACTGATGGCGGTGACTCTCAGGGGAAATGCAGTAACATTTAGTGAACGTAATCTCTGGGTCTATACACACAAACATCAACACACACACTGTGTATCAGAGGTTTTACAACCATGAATCCATACTTATGCCAGTACGTTCCATAAATCCATGATCCAAACATCACTGGGCAGTAATTCACATTTATGGCAAAGATGATCGCACCAGTGCAGCTTTCACAAATAATCAAATTCCAACCAAAGACAAGAAGTTACAAATTACAACCAAATTTCCCCTTGTGGGACAATTAAAGGATTATTCTATTCTATTCTATTCTATTCTATTAAGTAATAATGAATTAGATTAATTACTCTTTCAGTCAGCTGAATTCCATCAGTTTATCCCAAATACAATGTAAACATTTTTAACGTCTTAGTTAATAAAGCCTGTGTTACAGTAACTCCGCTAAACACTGAGACATAAACAGAAACTTATTTTTTTCCATTTTTCTTTCACCTAAGGGTCACCTGTACCGTATTTGGGCAAAGACCACCACAAACCAAATCCACTTGTTATTATTTTTGATATTTTTGGTTGCCAATAGATGTGTTGAAAGCACTGCCCCTGAGTCTAAAGACTGGTGTTGGATGGAGCGCTGAGTGACCAGGGTGAGGCGGAGATGGGGATGAAGTGCGATACATGACTGATGGTTTGAAAGGTAGAATGACCACCGTGCACTGAGATTCAAAGCTCGCAGAGTGGAGGCTGATTGGTTCAGAGATGGCTGAGTCTGACAGCATGGGAAAGTGGAAGTGATGTAAAGAACAGACAAGCACTCCAACACTCAGGAAAGCAGGCAGATGACAGAAACAAGTATTCGATCACCTTGAATCACCTGATTTAATACTTGGTGGGGTACGAGTTAGTGGCCACATCTGTGACACATCTCAAACATCAAACACACAGGGATTGTCCTGTTTGCAGATTTTGTTTAAACCCTTAAGGGTTCTAAGTAATCACTTGGATGCACAAAGCTTAAGCTGTCTTTTGAGCTGCTGTGTGGGATTAGAGTCCAAACAGTGGCTGGGCTGCTTCTTTGTTGCCTTGGCCGTATGATTTGGGTTATTGTCCCACTGGAAGACCCACCCACAACGCATTTTCAATGCGTGAAGCGAGGTTCTCATCACAGGTTTTTCTAACCTTCCTTCCTAAAATGAAAGGCAGTTGCTCTGTAACCTTGGCAGAACAACATCTTCAAAGCGTAGGGATGGTGTTCTTGGATTTAAAACTCGAGTGGCATCTAACCGCATCTCCCAAGCCTCATTGGACTCGCTCAGGTGGTCATTGGCAAACTTGGTCACATGGTTATTCCTGAGCAGCGGTGCTCTGTGGACACTGCAGGATTTCAAACTATGATGACATAATGTGTTTCTTGGTGACTGTGCTCCCAGCTGCTTCGAGACCAATAACAAACCTAATATTGAAATAACAGACTGCTTATTACTTTGTAAGTGGTTGAAATTAAATTCAGCAGTCCAAATACTTATTTGCTCATGATGGAGAAACCATCTGTATCCCAGAGAGAGAGAGTCTGCTTCCAATGCCCCTGAAACCATTTAAGATTTTTATGATCCAAACTGATAAAAACCGGGATACACATAGACTCACTAGACCTCCACAAACTCCTGCTAGAGTATTGCCATCATGTTTATGTGCTGTTCATCAGAGAGTTCACAATCTAATCCAAATCCATGAAATGTAGATCTGGAAAATGAGGTCTCAACAGACGACTGGAAGCCTGTGCCGCAGCTCGTTGTAGAAGAACACCTGGGGACTTGTTGTAAACTGTGCAGTTTTTAGTTTTATTTCGTGTTTGCCTTTAAATATGAGAAATATAGATAGTTGTTGGCTTTCCTTTTGTTCCGGTGGTTAAACCTTTGTTTGTTTTGGTGCAGATTAATGTACAGATGAATATGTTAAGGAATGAAGAGGAAAAAGTTGCAAAGGTAATTCGAAAATTTGCTACTTTTATGATACATTTTGTTGCCATGTTGACAAGCTGTATGTATTCTTTTCAACTTTTGGCAAACAGGTGACTCGAATCTGCTCTCTGATTGGTTTCTTTATAAAAGTGGGACAATATCAAAAGGCTCCCAGCAAAACAATGAATGTCCACACACCCACCGGTATGTGCCAGACTCTTGTTCCTGCGCAGAAAGCATGTGGAAGAAGCGAGCAGGCAGTTTTATCTCTAACTCACTAACAGTGCTGATAATATGGTGCAGTTACAGGCCTTCTCAGCTGGTAATGCAGACCTGCATGAAGGAGATTTCTCACTTAATAAAAGCTTAACACGACTCAGAAAAACTCCCTGGAAGCTAAAACGTGTTCATGTGGGAATTTATAAAGCGTGAGACTCTTTGCACTGGCCTGTGAATGAACTCAGCGTCCATGTCAAACGCGCCACCCTGCTGTACACAAACCCACACTCGGGGTCTGAGCGGGTGTTTACAGACTGTGACGGACAAAACAGCAGGTTGAAGCTGACAGGCACAGATGAGTGATGCTGCTGCACACACACACACACACACACACACACACACACACACACACACACACACACACACACACACACACACACACACACACACACACAGTAATGCTGTTTTAATAACCAGCTTTTTTTCTCTTCTATAATCTTTAAAACGTTTGACTGTGATAACGATGCTGGACCAACAGCAGGGCTTCTCTCTGCACAAACACTCGTCTGTTTCTGTCTGAGGAGGCCCGAATACACAACAAATCACAGACGGACGTGCTTTGAAAAGCAATGCGTGTAGACTCCACCAATGAGCAGGAAGCTGATTCTGTGATGTTTAAACTGCATCACTGTGAGTTTAACATTTTTATGACACAACCTAAAAATCTCTCTGCACGATAGACAGGGTTGAGTGCAAGCAGATTAATAATTCAGCCGCCGTCATTGATCTGTTCCTCTGCTTCTCTGAAGCAGCACAGAGGGTCTCCTGGTCCCTGTCGACAGCACACACCCACATACTGACACACAAGCTTGGAGGATGTCAGTTAAGCTGTTTTTCCTTAAAAGCTTTTGCAAACAGCTTTATGTATTAGGAATATTAGAAATTAGCCGACTATGAAGCTTTGTCTTTAACTAAATGACGGCTGATGGGAGCTGCACGATGAAAGAAGAGAGTCTATTGATCTGGTGATGTTGTCGGGTTGGAGGGTGAATATACTCTGGGCTACAAGTTAATAAGGTACAAACACTCCATGTAGTGTACTGGAATCCGGTCCAGTCGCCCTGCTGTGTGCAGTCAGACTTTCAGAAGCTTTTAATGTTGCTTGTTTTGTGGAAAATCTTTTCTTTTATATGCAGCAGGGATACAGAGAAGGGCACTTAGAGAGTGCAGTTCTGGACCATGGCCAGTGCCCTGGCTCATCATTTTAACCAAAGATATCTGGAACAGAACCAAAGTTTAATGGCTTCCTCCTTTCCTCGTGTTCCACCTCTCCTCCAGGTTTCATGGATTTCAGCGTCATAGTTTTTGTGTAATTCTGCTGTCAGACAGGAGCACAGTCAGCACAGGCAATAATAAATCTGTCGAGCCTTCATATTCTTAGTATTGGAATAATATTACTGTGGTCCTAATTTTTTATGTCAAGAGTGAATAATAATATTTAATCTAGAAGATTTCTAAAAAGATAACAAAGCACCTCTGTACTTCAGTGTAGCACATTTTACCATGTGAAGACGTCTGAGAGACTTTCAAATCAAATCAAATCAAATCAAAATGTATTTATATACCACATTTTTTAAAAAACAGTGTCATTCAAAGTGCTTCACAAATTAGGAAATAAATAAAATAAGATAAATTTACCAAACAGCAACACAAGACAAGACAAACTTAGAAGCCAACCAAATGATAGTCAAACTAACTTAAGTCGGAGTAAAAAGAGTCTTTAAATGAGATTTAAAAGCCTGAATCGACTCAGAAGAGCGAATGGCAGTAGAGAGATTCTTCCACAGTTCAGGAGCTGCAATAGCAAAGGCACGATCACCTCTGGTTTTCAGCCTAGACTTAGGTTGCATTAAGAGCATCTGGTTCGAAGATCTTAGTGCTTTTTTAGGATTATACAAATGGAGAAGTTCTGTTAAATAGCTAGGCGCCATATTGTTTACGATTTTATAAGTGAGTAAAAGAATTTTAAAATCAATGCGAAATTTGACAGGAAGCCAGTGTAAGTTAGCTAAAACCGGAGTCATATGATCATGCATTCTGGCAGCTGATAAAAGGCGTGCAGCAGCGTTCTGTACTAATTGCAAACGGTAGAGAGAGGAGTGAGGGAGGCCTAAATAAAGGGAGTCCAGTCTAGTGGTAATGAATTCATGAATAAGCTTTTCAAGGTCCTTGGGGAAAAGAAAAGGTTTAGCTTTAGAAATCTGACATAGCTGATAGAAGCTGGATTTAACCACAGTAGATACTCGTTTCTCTAATTTGAAGGCGCTATCCAAGAGTACCCCAAGGTCTCTTACAATGTGGGAGAGGTAGCTAGCAAGGGGGCCAAGGGTATCGATTAGTTGGTTCAGAGGGATATGGCTGTCAAAGACAATAACTTCAGTTTTACTGTCATTCAAAGTAAGACAGTTTTGAGATAGCCAGGTTCTGACATCATGAAGACAATTAAACAACGTATGCAATGGATCTGCGACATTCAAACTCAAAGGAAAATAAATTTGAGTGTCAGGTTCAGGTAGAAATACTGGGTTCTGTGGTGTGTTCCTCAAGCTTCTCTTGAATGGTTTTGGGGTTGGGGGCGATCTGCGTTATTCTGCTCAGGAGACCAGCACATGGGTGTGCTTGGACTGCAACAGTGTATACTGTAACTGGATGGTGACCCAACGTTTCACAGCAGATTTGATTAAAACTGCAATTTTCAGTTGTTAACCACACACGTAGGTTGTTTATTTACATTTTATTGAATTGTTTTTCTATTGATATGCTAGAACAACATTACAGGTAGTAAAATTTTGGATGATTAATCAGAATCAAGGAAGAAAAAACATGAAACAAAGCATGGTTCTGTTTGGTATTTAACACTATCAGCATGCTTCTCTGTTCTCCAGGACGCTCTAAAAATAATTTATTATGTAAAAGCTCAGCACAGCACATTTAAAGAAAGCCTTGTCCTTGTTTATGTCATGATCCTGGGCCATGTTGGCCCAGCATTCTTAGTTTTCATGTGTTTTTGTATTTTGTTCTTTATTTAGGCCATGGTTCCTGGGTTGCTCTGTTAAGTTGTTTCTTATTTGATTTCCCCCTTGTGACTTTTACCCCCTGTGTGCCCCTCTGTGCCTGTGAGCCCTCGTCTCCCCTCCTTGTGTTTTATTCCATGTTTCCTGTGCTCTCCTGTCTCTCTCTCTCCTCCTGTCTGCACCTCTGTGTACTTCCTGTTTTACTTTGACAGTCTCCCGTCAATGTTGTGTTACTCCTGCCGTGTCTCGTTATGATTATCTGTGTCAGCTGTGTTCCCCGTGTGCTCCCACTTCCCTCGTTAACCCTCTGTGTATTTATGTGCATGTCTCCCTCAGTTCGGTGTTGCGTCGTCAATGTCTCCTCTCCGAACCTGTGTGCTTTTCTGTGTTCACTCGGTCCTCAGTTAGCATTCCCAGTTTAGTTCTGTTTCTTTGTGAAGCCTGCAATAAAGCAGTGATTTTGAGTTCAGCTTTTTGTCTCCGTGAGTTTTGCGTTTGGGTCCTCGTCTGCCTCCACGCAGCCAGTTCATGACAGTTTTATTTTTATTCTTAGATCCCACTAGAGTAGCTTTGCATGTTTCACAATTCAAAATAATCCTTACCTTGTACCTCTCCTTATTACCTTCACTTGTATATGTGCCGATGTCGCTATCTGAAACTTGGCTGTCTTTCCTGTGGGCGTGCACCACTACAGCAGCATATATCTGACAGAGAAATCATGAACAGCGTAACAGGTTTACTTTAAAGGAAAATTAATTGAAAATGAAGTGAATTTGACATGTTTCGTCTTGTCCTGGGCTGTGACACTTCCACATGCTCATGCACACATGTTAGAAAGCTCAGGTTTAGTAACTGTGTTCTCACTCAGAATATTAAATAAACTATTTCACCCAGAATAGAGTTAAAAGCAATACTCAACTATCTCAGAAACACACAGACCCCCACACACTGAAAACCCATGTAACCTTGGCCAGCTGCCCTGTGTGTGTGTGTGTGTGTGTGTGTGTGTGTGTGTGTGTGTGTGTGTGTGTGTGTGTGTGTGTGTGTGTGTGTGTTTCCATTTGTCAGAGAACTGAGATGATGTCAGAGGGAGGGAGAAGAGAGCTGGAATAGCTAAGACATTTCAGGGCAGAGGAAGGCGGCTCGTCTGGAGAGAAGGGCGCGGCAGGCCGGGCATCCGAGCCGTGCAGCTAACAGCTGTCTGACATTTAAAGGAGCCTGCCGGTCATCTGAGAGGATGCTGCATCAGTGCTGTGGCTGTGATGCACTTGAGTTGCTTTAACAGGCTTTTTGCGCCGACATTAGAAAAACAAATGCGAGCTTAGGCAACACCCTCTTGGAAGAGCACTCAGAGTAAGCAGAGACCAGCATGCCCGACCTACATAAACATATGAAGGCGTTGCTCTTTTGAAGATGTAGCAATCAACATTTTAAACTTTATGAAATAATACGTGGCTGTATACATTCACGGGGCACCATTATATACTGAAAATGTCACAAATGAATTCATTAAGCCCACTCCTTAGATACTGTTGCTATGTCAATCAAAATTTCAGCTATCCGGTTGTTCAGTGATGACGCGACGAATCCTACTTCTGGGTCTAAAGTAGTCTGCGTTTAATATGGCTTTTGTGTTGTTAACATGTTTAATGTTATGTATTTTCTTCTATTTGATCTCAAAAAGCTCCTAAAACAGTCAGTGATCCCTGTTGACCTCCCTCGGCTTTTATTACCACTAATCATTTATTTAAGCTCAGTTTTTAAAACCTTAGGATGTAACTACAGCCCAGCCCATGCAGCAGTATATGAATGACTAACCTCGTATTGTGGATGGATTATCTCAGTTGTTCTCCTGGCTGAAGTTTGGTCCTTTTACAGCATCCTGCCATGCGATTACATTTGTTCCTGACCACCGACAACACTCACGTTAACTTTTATCGAGTGGGAAAAAAGTTAGCTTGTTTATATTATGCTAACATAGCTGTCTCGCTAGCTGTCACGTAGCACATCATTATATACCAGCTAGCCCAACTTCAGTAACCCCACAAACGTCACTGCTGTTTAGTTTTCTGTCTTCATTTATGCTGGAAGTGATAACAGAGCTGTACGTTTTCATTTGTTTCCAACCCCCCGCAGTCAGGACATGCTATATTGTATTTAGATGGAAGCTAGCGAGCTAACTTCCTGCTAACTTCTAACTCCGTTAAATGTCATAAATTCCGTTATCATGGATGCCTGGATGTTAAACTCAATTGTTACACCTGGTAGAGCAGAACGCTGATCATTTTATTAAAGATGAAAGACTTTAGACAGTTTTTCAACTCTCAGTAATGCCACAGTGATCGTTTGATATATGGACCTGCAGCGGAGTTTAGACCCAGACACGGCTAGTGACGTCAGACTGAACAACCGGATAGCATTAAACACATTTAGCTTAGAGAATGGATGCAGCTTTTTCAGTGTAACCTGTAAAACTATTATGAGCTCATCAACCATGAACTGATCTGTTACTAACGGAGCATGAGCAAAGTTTGTGCAAGCAAAAAAGGTCAAGCTAAGCCACGCCCCCACCCCAAATCTTCCTTTGTTCACTTCTTTGCTTTGGTTTGGCCCGGGAGGAAAAGCAGGTCGTCTGTTAGGCAAAAACACTTGATTGATTGTATGAATGAGTTACCCATATTTGAGGCTCATATAGGTTAGGCCATGTAGGTGCCATGGCAGTTCAGCCCTTAGAGGGCCTTCTGTGGCCAACATATAATAGGCTTGCCCATAAAAACTCATAGTTACCCCACAGTCCTACAGTTCACCCACACCTACCCACTGTGGGTCCACGGGGGCACATTCACTGGCAAATTATTAGGAAATGTGACTATTGTGGACATGATGAAACTACAGATTTATTACATTGTCAGGAAGACGACGCTTGAAGAAAATGATTGATTCAAAATCTCAGTAACATGGAAGTCAAAAGAACCCCGGTTCAGAAATCTGCCAAATCAAATCTGTGCTGCTGCTAATGTGGGAACCCTTGTGAATAAGGGAGCATTTGAAAGTAGTATTTTTTCCATATTCCATATCAGTTGGTGGTGGTAATGTACCATGGTGCACATCTGGACTCCAGTACTGGCGTGAAATGGAGGCCACATCTGGGCCCTGTAGAGTAGGGCGGCTGAGTGTGGGCACACTGTGGGTATGCTGCAAGCCTACTGCCTGCTTACACTGTGAGATTTCACTGCTTTGTGTAGGCAGCCCACAGCCAACCCACAGTGCAGGCCCAGATGTCTCCTACATTTCACATCAGCACTAGGGCCCACAGTGGGCCGCCTACTGTGGCTCTACACAACTTCCAAGCAGACATGTATTCTGGGTATTATCAATGGGTTCCTGCACAAGTTCCACAGAAAGTTCTTCTGTTTTTGTGGAAACTCTAAACTACTTTGTTCATGTGGCTTTATTTACGTTTGAGTTGCACTAAATCTTATGGCAGTACAAAGTGCTTCAAATACTTATTATAGCCCCTGCAGGGTCGAGTACTTCTTTAGTCATAGCAGTCCAAAGACGATGAACAACAGTGTCATCCTGTTCAAGTGTCATGTAGTTTTTCGTCATCAGTTTTTTTTTTAATCAAAGAAAATCATTTTATGTTTGATCTAAAAAAAAAAAAAAAAAAGCTGCAGACGTGTTTTTGTTTTGTTTTTTCGAAACAAATCATTAGTGAAATGTCTAGACTGTTCTAAGGGTCAACGAAGCACACCGCTGAATAGCATCAGTCTTAGTAAAGTGTTGTGATTCATGGTTTACAGTGGCTCAAGCTGGCACAGCTCAGAGTCTATTTTAGTTTGTCTCTGTCCCACCCAGCAGCTGCTGTTTGAGTCACAGCTGTTTGAAAGATCCCCTTCCCAGAACAGACTATCCACTTGTTTTGCATTAAATGATAATGTTTATTGAGGACTATATCTATTCTACTAAACGCCATATATAGATCGACCACCTCACCAAACTTGGCAGTTGGGAATGTAAAGCAGTGAAATTCAATGTTGTAAAAAGAGAAGCTGTCTCAAGCTAAAATTGAGTGGTGACATATAATGACTCATTATTGCTGCTAATCTTAATATTATTGTTGTTGTTCTGTCGAGTCGAAGCTTAGTGACATGTAGCAGCCAAAGTAACATTTTCCATTCAGTTCAATTCAGATTTATTTTTGTCACATTAACAGTCGCCTGAGGGATTTTATAGAGTAAGGTAAAAACAGCCAGACACGCCCTGTGAGCAAGCGCTTGGCAACGGTGGGAAGGAAAAACTTGCTTTTAACAGGAAGGGGTCTCTGTAGATGCTCAACACTAAACTACTGCAACACAAACATGTTGCATTGTTTTACAAATTAGACTTGGATGATGAGTGGTGTTGGTGACACGTTTGTAAGGCACGATAACCTGAGCGCTCGGTGCCAGTGAAGAAGCCAGAGCAAAATTTATTATGAAGGTGTGCGAAGAACCCCACAGTGGGGATGCACAGGTATCACAGTTGCTATTATTTCTCCTAATCCATCCAGGCCAGCAGTATAATGACGTTTACATTATGAATCCCTGCTGGGTCCCTTGAATCGCTTGTGTACGACGGGCTCCTGAACGCAGCAGCGCGGCGGTTAGCTCGGTATAGGTGTTGAAGTGGAGCAGGCCGATGCTGCCTCCGTCCTCATCCGCAGCAGCAGCAGCAGCGCCCCTCCCTCTGCTCCATCCACCCGCTGAAAGAAGGTAGGATTCTTCATCGCTTGTTCTCGCGTCAGGCTCTCTCTCTCACTCACATTCTGCTGACTTATCCGCTTCTCGTTCGCGCCCGAGAGGCTTCTTAGTTATCCGTCGTCCGCGATGCTGTAGACGGAGAGGATGCTTTTGGAGAGCGGTGGTGTTTTTAGACACGGCTGCTTGTTTGAGATCCGCAGACGGTCGGAGCCGCTGGACGAGACTCGTCTGCACTGACAGTAACTACACGCGAGGCCGTGGACTGCAGCATATCATGTGAGTAAATACTAATACTGCATAGCATATGGCTGCTGCACAGCGTTTCTACAAGCTGAAACACTATCATACGCATACGGTGGCTTTTTATTGGAAGGATAGAGGTCATGCATCCTGGATTACACCTCAGCTGAAGGTGACCAAACGACTTTAGATTTGTGTGCGTGTGTGAAAATCCTAAAACATCTGCTTACAAATGCAGTTTCCCATCTGGGTTATTCATAGTTTTAAAGGAATTTTCATGTTTTCATAGATTTTATTGGAGAACTTCAGAATTCCTTCAGAAAATATCAAATTTAAGAATAAAGACTTAAAAGTCCAGATTTAAACTCCTGCTCATTTTGCTGAACTAAAATTCACCAAACCAGCACCTAGGCCATGACCTCGGTGTCTTCAGCAGCATTCAGCATGGCATCACTTCATTTTCTTATCAGAGGACAGTGCCATTTGTTTTGATCCAGAGTACACTGTCAGTAATAAGGGTAGAAGATACAAATGTAGCCATTAGGGCTAATCATTGGACATCCCAGTAACTATGTATATGTTTTCAAGGGCCACAAAGGCAGATGTGTTTCCAGCCTCAAGCCTGCTAGCAGCCTGTCTTACTCGTGTTTACATATTAACATCCAGTTTATGCTCATTTGTTAGTGAAGTGATTGCTTTCAATTCACTCGAGTAAATTTGGATGACCTGATTTTTAAGGTGAGGAGAAAAAAAAGGCCCAGCTCATCTTCTGACCTGAAGGCAGCAGCTGAGGCTGGCTGTGAGTCTCTCCTGTGGCCAGGCTGCAGCAGCTTTGTTAGCTCATGTGAAATCTGTGGATTAGACTTCACTCTCCAAATAACACCACGCCAAAATGATGCAACAAGCTAGACAAAAATGGTCTAAAATTAGAAAGGTACATGCAGACGCACGGACAGCTGTTTTAATCCAGAAACAGGGAAGGAGAAGAAGATTAATTCCAGCCGTTAAGCTGTTTTACTTACATAATGGAAATGCTCGGCAAAGATAAACATGTTTCTTTGGTGATACAGCTAATCCATGGATATCCACTCCTGCAGTTTATTAATAATTGAAATCATTTATCGCACAAATATATCCCCTGTATTTAACCCCTTTAGGTTTCTTTACTGTTCGTCGTAGCAGAGCCAGTGGTAATAATTTAATTATTAATCATCCAGAAACTCAAGGTAACATATTCCATAGTGGATTCATATTCAACAGACAGCCACAGATTGGTTTCCAGCCCTTCAAATGTACAATCTGTTTGTTTAATGTCACACTAACCTGAATATCTTTGGGCTAAACTAAATAATCATTTTCACTTCTGATTTGAAAATTCTTCCTTTTATTTTGATATTTATCCTAGAAAATGTAACAAAATATTGACATTTCCTAGAACACTTTTCCTGACTTTCTTAAACCCTGCAGACAAACTGGACAGAGCTACTGTGACATCACCCTTTGGATTGGTAGTTATCATGTTGAAGCCTAATTGTTAGTGCTTTGACAGTTGCTAGTGTTTTATCAGCTAATATCAGCAAGCTGCTCAGACCACCAGTGGGCCGATGTTATTGGCTGACCTATTTATTGGTCTATCGGTATACACATTAATGACAAACAATGGCTCAAAATTAAAAAGTAAAGAGGAGACAGGAGGGAAACCTTTCACTCATGGTGTGAGTGTTGACATTGCACAATTTGTCACCGATGCCACAAACACAAAATCTAGCTGATCTCAGCACAGCTGGACAAGTACACAAATCATTAAATAACTACAAATAACAAATGTTAGTTTATTTTCTGTGTCTGAAAGAACGAAATAATCATTTGCTGATATATTTGAATATTGGATTTTTAAAAAGTCTTAAAAATCTTAAAATTCAGTCAGGTGCCCCCAACTATAGATGGGCTGGCTGTGAATTCATCACACAGATGTCATTGGTACTCCAAAAGGCACCAGCGGCAAACACGGAGACAGGTCTAATTTAATTACTTGAATTAGCTCTACACATGGCCACGCCCCCAACGTTAAAGGTTTACAAAGGAATTAAGGTGCATACAGTTTTTATACCAGGCTCTAAACGTGGTTACTTGTGCTGTAAGTCGGGGATTTGAACGTGGAAGTCTGTGGGGACCGGCTCGTTTTTCTGGATCAGTCTCAAGTAGGGCTGCCACGATTTGTCGACTAGTCACGATTACGTCGACTATCAAAATCGTCGACGACTGATTTAATAGCCGACGCGTCGTTTGAAGCTTTGTAAGATCCCAAAAGACGCAGGAATAAGTAGCAGGATTTAAGAGTGTAATAACGGACTGAAACAGAAGATGGCAGCACTGCATGTACAAGGATGCCAGCTGCCGTTAAACCCCGAAGAAGAAGAAGAAGCAGCTGTGTCCCAGAATTCATAGCGCGGCCCAGCTCAGTTTCCAACAATGGCGGTAGCTAGTTAGTTTTAATATTACTCTTATTATTCTTTCTGGGTCACAAAATAAACGTTTAACATATTTTCAGCCGAGAATGTAGCTGTGTAAACCTCAAATATCGGCTCAGTTTATCAGGACACCACATATTTTCAAAAGCGCTCCGACGTTTTCGGAGACGTCTGTTACCCACTAGCTCGATAGCTAGCCGGGGGCTAGGTCACTAGCGCGGTGAGAACACCGGACTCCCAGCAAACAGTTTTCAAACCCACCGCCGTCTTTCGCTACTCAGGTTAAATATATATGAGTCACTTAGATAAATTAAAAATGTTGTTGTTTGGCTTTTTTTTTTTGTATTTTATTTGTTCCTGAGTAAATCGGTTTGTCTGAGATTAAAGTTATAGTTTTTACACAGCTGAATAAACGTCAAGCAGACAGCTGATTATCAGAAGTGTGAGATGCTGGAGAATATACTCCGTTGTCCTGTTATATTTTAGATAGCAAGGAGTTTATTAAACTTCACCGAAACAATCTGCAAATTTCATTAAAATTTAATAAACTACCATCTTGTCTTTATTTTTAGTTAGCACCTTAAAAGCTTAAAGCTGTAAGCTAATGATAGTTATATAAGAACATATGCTGCTGGTGCAATAAGCTATAGTTTTACGTCCAGTGGATGATGATCTGATTAGTCGACTAATCGCATAAATAATCGGTGACTAGTCGACTATCAAAATAATCGTTTGTGGCAGCCCTAGTCTCAAGTGGCTGTTAGAGGATCTGCATGATATTCTCTGCTATTTAACTCACTGATTGCACAAACACATTGAAGTTATGAGAAATTGTAAACATCATTTGTGTCAACTAAACAAGTTTGTTGTATAGCTGAAAGCTACACTGCCCTGTTAAAACCCTGGCCTTTACTGCGCTCTGTGTCTTTGAAACGTCCTTGAGCTGCTTTTGTCCTGCAGACTGCAGGATGTCCACACGCACACTGAGCACAGCAGCTCAGGTCACTGGGGACCAAATGCCGCCGGATTCTTGTTTCATAATGTCCAAATCCAGCGGATCAGGTTTTATTCTTTGGGTTATTAGAGGTTTGCACAGACTCACCGTCCAACAAAGCATCCCTTCCCCAAGTAACCCCCACACTGCCCTGCACTGTGCTCTGTGAACTCCTGTAATGCCTTAGCGTGCGTGCTGAGATCAGCAGGATGGGACGGGGTGCGGTCACACTGGATGTCCAGCAGTGGGGATAGCACCACACTGATAAAGCTTTGGCTCAGACTGACTGAGACTCAGCTTCTTTTACAAACAGACAGTTGTCAGTGTCATACATTAAAACAGCAGAGGTGCAAGGGTGCTGCTACTTTGCCTTCACATTCAAAGATCACAGGCAAAGGAATGGGCTAAAAATGAGAGCCCAGATTCCACACCCACATACTAAAGACCACAATGCATTGCAGCCAGGGGCATACTAAACTCCTCAGGTAGCAAATTGTAATTACCTACCGACATTTTAGCATCAGCACAAGAGCCTGGTGCTGATTAGGCAAATAGTTCATTACCTGCATATACAGGAAAAAGTTAATAAGATGCAAAACGTAGAGACGAGCATCAGGGGTGATTTGCAGCAAGACTGAGAGGGAAGGTTTGTAATAAGGGACTGAGACCAGCTATGATGATGTGCTGGAGGCACACAAAAAACAGATGAAGGACGGCAGTGCTGAAGACCAGGAATGAGGAATGATTACTTTTTGGCAAAAAACAAAATATTCTGTGACTAAAGCTGAACCTTTATTGGAGACACACGTGTAGACAGCAAAGACACTAAGACACGGAACATGGAGGGCAACTAAATACGTGACATCCTGCCCAGGGCTCGCAAAATCTCTAGCCGACGTCCCGGGGTTATTGTGTCTTCCAGTCGGGCTACCAAAATCTATCTCAGCCCTGCCTGTCGGGTTTTCATAGGAAAGGAAAATATATGTCAATGCTTTTGCTTTCTTTCACAAATTTAACTGGGAGTTTCCCCCTGACTCGACACACGCCTTTGTTGCTGGGACCAGTAATTTTAGGAAAGACCCCATAAGAACCCATGAGAAATACAAGAAATGCATTATTGCACAGTCTGCAGCATCTTTCCCAGAACAAACACCAATAAAAAAAAAAAATACTAAAAATAACCCAAGCACAACAAGAAGTCCTGAAAAATCTGTTTAGAACAGCGTGCTATGTTGCAAAGAGTGAAGTACCACCGGCAAAATGTAGCAGTCTTTGCAAACATCACAAAGCAAATGGCCTGGATGTTGGTTCCTCGTACCCGTGACGTCAGATTCAGGATCCGACACAGACTGATTCATGTTCTTCACAGTTCTTACAGGTTCATAGAAATTTCTGTTCAATTAGAACCAAATATTTGAGTTGATGATTGTAATTTTTATACAGTAATTTGTGTTTAACGATTTTTTGACTGATGTTTTGTTTCTTTTACAATATTGTACATTAAAAATAAGCTTGTTTTTATTCAGGCTACTTAAATTTATTTTGTTTGCCAAAATCTAAAGAGTGCCTGAAGGGCTACCAGGAATTTCAAAGTTTTGCGAGCCCTGCTGCCACAAGTACGCACTCCTCACTGTGGGTAGATTGATGCTTTCTCCTGCTCAGTGATATGGTTGTTGGGTGTAACTGGGTACAAGAAGAAAGTTTTAGTTTTTTACACAGATTATAAAGGGAGGGGGAAAGTATAGCAGTGAGAATAGACATAGTGTTTCTGGCAATCAAAAATAAAGCAGTGGTGTCAGTCGGTAACTGCACATGTGTACCTAACGTGCTGTACAGTAATCAGAGGAGCTAATTTTAACTGCTGTTGCTGTTGAACTAGAGCTGGGCGATATGAGATTTTTTCATATCACGATATGTTTTTTTCATTTCAGGCGATAACGATATCTATCACGATATAAGCCAAATAACTATATTTGTAAGATTTAAATGTGCCGTTGCTCACAAATAAAATGTGAAATAATCAGCAGCTTGTTTTTAAATATTTATTTCCCATAATAAGTTCAACAGGGTAGATGTACTTAAGGAACATCAGACTTTTTCAGATAAATAAAGGCAAATATTACAAACTACACAAAAGGCAGCCGCTAAAGCGTTTAAGTTTCAAAATAGAACAAACGAAACAGACTAAATTGTCAATTCCACTTAGAAACAAAATATTAATTCTAAAAATAAATCTTAGTTTGTTTTACAGAAGAACAGACAAAACTGACTAACTTTTGTCAATATCAAATAAACTGAGAACTAAAAGGAAATTCTCAATCTCTCCTTGTTGTATAGCTGAGCTTTTCAAACAGTTTTAACAGTTACTTTAGTCTGACAAAAGCCGAATGACGAATTAGCGCTTCCAGTCAGAGACTGAGGCTACGTCCACACGTACACGGGTATTTTTGAAAACGGAGATTTTCCGTTTTCGTTTTAAAAAATAATCCCGTCCACACATAAAGGCAGAAATGAAGGAAAACGCTGCTATGAACATGCCAAAGCAGCAGGTGGCGCTAGATTCCTAACCGTGCAGAAATGTTGGCCAATCAGAAGTCTAGAAGCCTCGGTGGGAAAAAGTAAACAAAGCTGGGGCATAGAAGCAGAACCGAGTCGTATGTGTGGAGGGACAGTAACTGTGTGTATATGTAAGCATTTAAACACTGCAGAGAGTAGAATTAACAGTAACAGTATTGTAGAAATTCATTTCACCGAAACAATAACGTGGCGCACAGTGTGACGCATGCACCAGTTTATTGTATTTCCAGACTTGCTTTCGGCACAATTTACAGTGCACGCTACTCTATTTTTTGTCAGACTTGAAATAGCCGAAATACCTTCACACTACGGAACTTCTATGGCTCTTCCGTTCGACAATCTCTCCGGCATTGGAACCATCATCTGTTTTCTCTTCGGTCACGCTCGGTTGATTTTTCTAGTCGGCACACTCATTTCCTCCATTACCCGCTGGCTGCTTCCCAAACAAACACACGTGCGGCTTGGCACTTGTGCTGTACGTAACAAGTCACGCGACGTGACGCTGCAGCTGTGATTGGTTCGGCTCTACGCTACTTAATTTGGATTGGCTGACCTTTTTTTTTTTTTTTTTTTTAAGAGGACAAGAGCGGCGAGGTCTATCGCGATAGCTTAATTTCTCTATCGAGTAAAAGTTATATCGCGATACATATCGTTATCGTTCTATCGCCCAGCTCTATGTTGAACATAGTTTCTATAAGTGAGAAGAGTCTTTGTTGGCAGTGTAAATGAATTTCTGCTAACGAGCTCTGTCTCTCGGTTTCCTGAGGCAAGATGTATTTTCAGCAGAGGTGAAATGTGATGATGTCAAGAAGAGGCGATGTGCAGGTATAAGATCAGGTTCAACAGGTACTGGCTTTTGTCTCTCCCAGGCTGGATACTGTAAACGCAAATGTGGTTTGAGAGCAGCTTTGACAGAGAGCTCAGGTTGGTGCCTGATGAGCGAGCGCATCCTTCTAACAAAGCATGACAAATCACACATTCAATCAGCACCATGTTGTTTGGGCTCATACTGCTCTGTTTCAAAGCTTTCAAAGGTCTTTTGTTTTAAGTTAATGATCAACATAATTAACAAATTATGATTTTTGCAATCAAGGATAAGGCGGTGAGATAAATGAATTCAGCAGCAGCAACAGTGTTAAGAGAGCATTCTCATCCCAACACATCGACGACTGGTCACATAGCGTCGGTACGTGATGAGCTGCGATAAGAACGTGTTGGTATTAACGGTGTTAACAAAGCTATCATGTCCAAGATTTGAAAATCAATTCACTGACTTGGATTCAGAGCTCACAGCTGTTGCTAACCCCAGACTCTCAGACTATGTCTGTTTTTAAATTGTTCTCCCAAGTCTTGGCAGTCAGGGAACAATTACAGTTACTGTATACTAACACACATCAAAAAGGTATTCAGATTCTCCAGAATAAAAGGTTCACCTCTGACCTCTAAGAGTTAATGAAAGTTTGAGACCGTTAACATGAAGGTCCATCTTTTCTTGCTTAGATAAGTTTAAAGTGTTTGCTCCTTTCCATCAACATGCTCTGTGACACCGTTTGGTTGGACATAACTGCCCTCAGGAATATTTCTACTTCCAAGTACTCGTTCACACATTTTCGAGTCTGTACGGCGGGTCGAGTAGACTCAGACTCACTTTTTACATCTGGATGTCCCTTTTTGATACTGTGCATTCTGCAAATTCATCATGGACCTTTGCACAGAGACCAAACATTTGCCCAGCGTCAGGTGAGGAGATCTTCAGCACAGTTTCATGCTTGTGTGACTCACGAGTCTCGGGCCTGTAACTGTGCTTCCCCAAAAAATAAATATCACTCTGAAGGGTTGCATTTTGACACCCCAGAGGAGATCCATGGTGGAGGCACATGTGCAAGGGGACATTAGGGGACTTTGGCTAAGAAGTCTAAATGTAGCACGTTAGCAGTTTTAGGATTTTAGCCTTTTTCCAAAACTCATGAATCTCACCTAATGCTGTATTCTGATGCTTTACAAATACTCTTGAATGGAGCAAAATATATTCTATCACACATCTACAGTTATAACCACATTAATATCGATAGAGTCAAAATTAAAAAGTAGCTTTTAATATCAGAAGGACTGCTGCCGTGCCACAGGCTCAGCAACAACTGCGCTTTGATTATTTCCCCCCAGACTTGCCTGGAAACTGCATCAGTGTTAATACAACTGACAGGAGACGCAGCAGCTACAAATCAGCTACACTTCACACTTATGTCCCTCTGAGGAAATGAAGACTGGAGTGATTTCTTACATAACTCTTGGCCCCTAGAGCTTGGAGTCATGATTCACTTAGAATTGAATTGTCTGTAGTTACAGCAGTGCACTCCTCTCTTAGTTTATGTGAGAGTACAGCATCTGTACAGTGTGATGGATGGTCGCACAGTCACTCGTGATCCCCCGAAAGAAGAAATATCACTTATGTTTCGCTTAGTTGGAGCGAGACTGTAAAACGCAGTTTGAGAGAAACATGAAGGGCCTCAAACTCTGAAGTGATCATTCTCATTCAAGCCAAACTACCCCAGTGCCAGCTGGAGGTCACAGCTTAGCACAAGCAGCAAAAATGTCACCAAATATAATTAATAGTAATTAGTAAGCTGCATTAATACTTGACATATGTCTTCAGTTAGCAAAGTATGTGAAAAACAGCCCATCGAGCACTCGCAGAAACAATTGTGCTGTATAAATGAGCACCTTTGTTTCTAACTGAGAGTCGAGCGCTGGCTGATGGTCGAGCATCTCACAACTGTAGTTCCTGAAGCTTTTCACTGCTAGCTCGCTGTAGGCATCTCAGAACGTGGTCACAGGTTGTTGAGCTTCAGTATTACATTCGGAGCAGCGGATACTTTTATTTTGTAGAACAGTCTTTACTCTGTTTGAACCTTTGTCCAGTAAATCAGAAACAACTGTCACTCCTCAAAATTTGTACATTGCTCTTATATTTGGCGCTTCCAAGTCCAATACTGGGTTTTAGTACAGTAATCCATTACATCCTCAGTAAAACAGTACTCTATGTTGGTCTGTTGCTTTCCTATATTACACAGACTCTGTGAGCTTTCCTGTGTAAATATTCTGAGATGACACAGTGCTTTCATCGGAAGCAGTTTGTATGAGATAATAATTGCAACATGATGAAACCAGTAACTGAACTCATTATGTTCTTATTTAGTTCTCACTACTCTGACCAGTCATAACAAGTGCACCTTATTGCTTTTGTTACAGAGGGACAGCATCATTTATCATGCTGCTACTGAAAAGAATAAGCTTGTATGGTAGCCTATAAACATAAGCTGCTGACAGCTGAAAACCTGCCAGATACTATAAGCAGCTTTTAATTGGTTTGTTTATAAGAGCTTAAGAGCAAAAATCAGAAAGCTGCACTTTAATGGAGAATTTAAAGTCTTACTGGAAGTCCAGCAGAACAAGGTTCTATGTGTCATCACGTCTGTGTGCTTTCTTTGCAACGGAAAAACTGAACTGCCACTGGCAATGTTATCCTGTTTTATTTTTAACCACCGTGGTTAGGGTGTAGGATCATGCTATGTGGAGGCACACAGAGTGACATATATGGGACGTGGTCTACTTTTACAAGTAAACACACAGCCGAGATCACTTAGGTGGCATTTTATGAAAGTGTGGCCCTCGGCTTGGAGATGATTTGGCAGTAAATGTGCCGCTGCCTGCATGGACGATAGCAGATGCAAAGCACTTCCTATCATGGAGACGGGAGCGTGTAGGCTGGTGCTGCTTTGGATGTATTCCTCAGTGCTGTGAGCACCCACTCACTATCGGACATCTCACTCAAATTTTCAAGTGTAGGGGGAAGCTTTACTTGTGCACTCTCTTGCAAAAACAACTTGCTACAAGATTTTGCAACATAGAGGTTGCACACTAATATAAAACGCTTCATAGCAGTTCTTAAATATGGATCGTTTTAGAAAGCAGGACGCTTCAAGATGTTCTGATGGATTATCAAAAAGAAAATTTCCCATGAAAAAGAAACAAGTTAAAAGAAAAAAATCAACATAAATGCTGTTTTCTAGAAATACCCACAAAAACTTATTTGGAAAGGACATGAGAAAAAAATATCAAAGCCAAACCAAGCAAGTTGTTACCAAGCAGCAACCTTGGGGAGTAAAAAACACTCAATTACATTTATACAGCGCCAAATCACAGCAACAGTCGCCTCAAGGCACTTTATATTGTAAGGTAGACCCAACAATAATACAAATAGAGAAAAACCCAACAATCATATGACCCCCTATGAGCAAGCACTTTGGCAACAGTTGGAAGGAAAAACTCCCTTTTAACAGGACTGACTGACAGGTGTCCTGAGTAGGAATGGGAATCAATAAGAATTTAGCTTTTCTGATTCCATTATCAATATCACTTTTCATTTCCATTCCATTTTGATTCTGTTATCAGTTCTCATTGGTTTTGCTTTGAAAGTCACTGCCATCTCTAAGCTGCATATCAAAGACATTACATTCATGCAAATTAATTGCATGGTGTGTGGCCAAATGTTTGTGCATGTTGGTGGTATTTCCAATCTTTCTTAAAATTAATGCGTTACTTTACTTACTCCCAGGAGAAAGTAATTCATTACACTACTCATTACATTACTTTCATGTTTCTTCATAAAATAACCTAAAATTCATTGTCGCATTATTACTGTTAACCAATATAAACACAAGCACAAAAGCCTATCCCAATGAGGAAACACATACAGTTGTTCGCTTAGTATTTAGTTATGAGCACAAAGCTAAGAACACAAAGGAACGATGAAAACCAGAACAAAGAGATGTTAAAAGAAATCACCATGGTGGCTTTACTTCAGAAACATGTAGACAGGTAGAAATGGAACCTGACTGCTCATTAGTTTGTTACCTGTTGAAGTTCAGGGTCTGGCTGCTGGGCTGGGGTCGGCATTCACTCTGGGTTCTTGGCTAGCTTAGCGTTAGCATGCTATCTGTGAAGGTGCTTGCAGAGAGCCACTGTCGTGTTAGCAGCATAAGCATGCAAGAAACAAAGCAACATACAGGTGTATGCACAGAGGTCTGATTAGCAAGTGAGGTACAATTGGAAACAATTATAGTGAGTTGACAATCAGGAAAGGATGGAAAACCATCAGACAGGAAATATAAACTCCAGACGCATGGCTAAATTTACCTTTAAGATAAAAAGACTAAAGAAAGAAGCTTGAGAAGAAAAGGAAACACTGAAACCTGTAACAGAACACAAGAACACAACAAGACTAAATATAAAATATAAAAAGGCCTTCACAACACCATGGTGAGGTCCATTTGATATAGAGTATTAAATTATTCTATACAGCCAACATCCTGAAGCTATATTGTTCTTCTCCATCCCATTAGAGGCCACAGTGAACAGTCATCATGCAGTTGTTATTAGAAACAGCCAGAGCCAACGAGGCTGATAGACTGTCACATTTCTACTGCAGCACCTACTCTGCTTCAGTTAATCTTTCTTTATTAGTGCATGCTGCTCAGCCAGATCACAAGCATGAGCCACAGAGGCCCACACTACATTTGGGCTGCATTTGTTTCCATGATAACAGTGTGAGTGATGTGTGGGCACAGAAGTGGCCTTACAGGAGATTGTCCTCAGACACGTTATTAAGTACAAATAAGGGTGAGGAGTGTGAAGCGGTTAATAGGCTTCTCAGACATGCAGAACATTTATATTAGTGGGCTGGAGTGGAAGTGTTTCGTCACACACAGAGGCAGCAGGGAAGAATGATGGGTAATGGCTACAGGATGTTTGTTTCACACACACATATAGAGAGAGCGAGAGAACAAGCACACAGGCTTAAACACAGACGACTGGTAGAGTCATATATCACAGATGGTTACTAGATTTTTAAAGGAATTTTTCGAGGCAGGTTACTGGTGTTGGTTGAGGATGGGGCTCTGAATGCTTTTCTAGTTTGTTGTTTGGACTAACCAAGATATCTGAAACTAGCATACAGTGGTGTTAAAAGGTGTTTGCCCCCTTCATGAGTTACTGAGTTTTTTGTAACTGTTTCAGATTATCAAAGAAATTGAAATATTAGAGTAAGATAACACATGTAAAGCCATATAATGACCCATCAAGGACTCATTTTAACCCTCGTCTCACATCTTCCCCGTGCTAACTTAGCCTGTGCTAAGGCTAACCAAAGATCTGTAGGTAGCCATGAAGTGATTATTAAAGGTCAGCAAGCTGGACTTTTGTCTCTGTTTTATCTTATGTCCAAAGCTATGCTGTAAATTTTTGTTTAATTTAAAAATACAGTAGAAACATTTTTATACATCAACTAGCTAGCTAGCTTACTGCTAACTTCTAACTCCATTTGACATCATAAACCTTTTTCATAAACTCCCGGACATTTGACTTTATTGTAAAACCTGGATTATACCCTGTTGCAGACACAGACAATGATAGCTGGAGATCCGACAGCCGAATCATTCCTGATATACATCTTTGAGGCATCCGAGCAGATTCTAGCGGAGTCACGGACGTGGAAAGTATAAAACCCACTCGACACATGGCAGAACAGCCATACTGATAATTCTTTGGAACTAAAATCTAGAATGTTGTTTATTCTGATGGTATCTTGGTGCTTGTTTTCCTATTAGGAATGAGAACTCAGAATCAGATATGGCTAGTGATATCAAAATTAACAGAAGCATTAACATTATTTGCAGATAAGGAAAGGTTCAACTCAGAGCAGCCGGGGTGTGTTTTTCTGTTGAAAACACTTTTAAAATGTTGAGTCATTCAAATTAAAACATGGCCAAAGTTAAAAAATGAGGATTTTTGTGATGATTATAATGTGATAATAGTTAGATAAACAGAAGAGATAACGATAGCTGGGGTTAATGTTAGGCTCGACTGTACCATCAGTGGTCCTGATGTGTTTGCTGATGAACCCATTGTGACTGTTGTGACATATACAGAAACCTAAGTTTGAGCACAATTTCCCTTTGAGCTCCACATGAGGGAACCTGTGACCACGAGGAGCATTAGGAGGTGGTCAGAGGAGGCCTTAGCGGAACTACAGGGCTGTTTCGAGGTGACCGACTGGGAAACACTCTGTGAGCCTCACACCGAGGACATCAATAGCCTTACTGAGTGTATCACAGACTACATAACTTTCTGCACCGACTCCATTGTTCCAGCTCAGACTGTTCATTGTTACCCAAATAACAAGCCGTGGGTGACTAAGGACATCAAAGCCCTCCTCAACGACAAGAAGAGGGCTTTCAGAGGGGGCAATAAAGAAGAGGTGAGGAAGGTCCAGGTGTTACTAAAGGACAAGATCAGAGAGGCTAAGGATAATTACAGCAGGAAGCTGGAGTGGAAACTCCAGTAGAACAGCATGAGAGAGGTGTGGAGGGGCATGAAGACCATCACTGGATTCAGGCCAACCAACAGCAGGGCAGCTGAGGGAGGTGAGAACAGAGCTAACGAGTTGAATCTGTTTTTCAATAGATTCGACACCACAGTGTCTGCTCACACCCCCACAACCTCACCTGTGGTCAGCCTGGAATCCAGAGCCACACCACTGTGCCAGCCTCTTCTTCACATGGCGCTGTTGCCTCCTGTGAGATTTCTGAAACCCTCCCATCACTTTTGGTCAAGACTAGGTTCAGATGCAAATGAGGAGACTTCACTCAGGCAAGTCTGCTGGACCAGACGGAGTGAGTCCCCTCGTCCCCAAGGCCTGTGCCCCCCAGCTGTGTGGAGTCTTTCATAAACTGTTTATGCTGAGTCTGAGTCTGCAGAGGGTCCCGGTGATGTGGAAGACATCATGCCTCGTCCCTGTACCAAAGACGCCACGTTCCAGTGGCCCCCAGGATTACAGGCCCGTGGCACTGACCTCCCACATCATGAAGACCCTGGAAAGGCTCATCCTGGACCAGCTGCGACCCATAGTAAGACCACATCTGGATCCCCTTCAGTTCGCTTATCAGCCTCGTCTCGGAACTGAGGACGCCATCATCTACCTGCTCAATCGTGTCTACACCCATCTGGACCAGCCGACGAGCACTGTGAGGGTCATGTTTTTTGACTTTTCTAGTGCTTTCAATACCATCAGGCCGACCCTCCTGGGTGATAAGTTAGCAGCGATGCAGGTGGATGCTTCTCTGGTGTCCTGGATTGTTGATTACCTGACAGGAAGACCACAATATGTACGTCTCCCACAGTGTGTTTCTGACAAGGTAATCAGCAACACAGGGGCACCACAGGGGACTGTCCTCTCCCCCTTCCTCTTCACCCTCTACACCACAGACTTCAGCCACTGCACAGAGACATGCCATCTTCAGAAGTTTTCTGATGACTCTGCGGTGGTTGGATGCATCAGCAGGGATGATGAGACAGAGTACCGGGCTGTGGTCGACTCCTTTGTCACGTGGTGTGAACAGAATCATCTGCAGCTCAACGTGGCAAAGACCAAGGAACTGATCGTGGACTTCAGGAAGACCAGGAAACACTTGACCCCTGTTTCAATCCAGGGGGTCAGTGTTGACATTGTGGAGGACTATAAATACCTTGGAGTACACATTGACAATAAACTGGACTGGGCTAAAAACACCACAGCACTTTACAGGAAGGGCCAGAGTCGTCTCTATTTTTTGAGGCGACTGAGGTCCTTCAACATCTACCAGAAAATTCTCGGGATTTTCTACGAGTCTGTAGTGGCCAGTGCGATCCTCTATGCTGTTGCATGCTGGGGGAGCAGGCTGAGGGTCGCAGATGCCAACAGACTCGATAAACTGATCCGTAAGGCCAGTAATGTTGTGGGGACGGAGCTGGACTCCCTCAAGGTGGTGTCGGAGAGGCGGATGTTGTCCAAGATAAAGACAATGTTGGATAACACCTCCCACCCACTCCATGACATGCTGGTCAGTCACAGGAGCTCGTTCAGTGAGAGACTGAGATTACCGAAAAGCACCACTGAACGACACAGGAAATCATTCCTGCCTGTGGCTCCCTGTACAACGCATCCACTTAACACACTGTTTACTGCAACAGCTACACCCTTTTTGCACGTTCTTCCTTTTTCAGACATTTATTAATAAGTGACTTTATGTATATATATGCCTGTATATAATAATAATAATAATAATAATGGATTGGATTTATATAGCGCTTTTCTAGGCACCCAAAGCGCTTTACAATATATATTGTGCTATTCTTAGTTAGTGTATTGTCTGTCTTTGTTAATGCTTGTTTAGCACTGTAACAAAAGAGAATTTCTCCTAGGGATCAATAAAGTATTCTGATTCTGATGTTAGAGATGTGAAATAGAAAAACACATAAGAAGCGAAGTGGCACTGTTAGCTCACATCAGAAAGGTCGTGGGTTTGAATCCGCCATCTGGCCGGGACGTATATGTTTGCTTGTTTTGTCCGTACACTGAACAAAGACATATACTCACCTCTATCCCAGCTGGGATCATTTCCAGCCCCCCCACAACCCTCAGTTAGATAATAGCACTTAATCCATTCAGATTTATTTAGCAAGCTCCTTGAGGGCACCGACCCACCGCAGGATTCTGTGCAGGACCCAGGTCGAGAGCAGAGTATAAGATGAAGGTTGATATTGGCCTGTCCCACCTGTACCTTGATGCATTGCAGCCATTACACTGAAAGAAAAAAAGGAAATGCATAACAAGTTTGCCTTGGCACAGTGTGGAGGTACACCAGGCTACCAATTCACTGCGAGGTTCCAACTGTTCCCCCAAATTTGGGATAAACAGGTGACAGACTTCTCAGCTGTGTAATTCAGTCAGTTAGAGATGTTCAGCAGTCTCAGGAGCTTGGAAAGAAACAGATGACCTGGATGACTGAGAACATACACAGATGTTCAGCAGTGTTAATTAAATAAAAGACTGAAAAACAGTTTCCTTCACAGCTGCATGCTGAATGTGAGCAAACAAAGCTCTAAGAGGCTCACAGTGATTCAGCCAGGATTATTAAACTGTTCGAATGCCTGTGGTGAGTTCAATTAAAGACTTGAAATTCAGAAAGTGTTGCAGTTCAAATGTTTATAGATCTATTTTGGTAGATTTCATGTCAATAAAATACGTGCACGGTTGTGGATCTCTTGGAAATCAAAGAGCCTACATTCTCCCTTATTCATACTGAAAATGATATAAAACAAGAATAGAAATATGATCTTTCATTGTTCTTTCAGCACCAGTTGGCGAAAATGCGATGCTCATGATGCTCCTGCTTTGGTGCTTTTACACTCTGCTTGCTTGATCAGCAGCTGAGCAAATGCAGATTGTTCACAGGTTTGACATTATGTGAAAAGCTGGAGCACATGTGTTTACTGAGCAGACATGACACTAGCTGTTAGTTTGCTCCTGACTACGACTTGAACATGTCGATGGATTATCTCTGACCCTCTGTGCATCCTTATAACATTAATGCATGTCATTTTCTCCTCGAGTGCTGCCCCCCACCCTCACTAACCTTCCCTTTCCAGCAGGGAAAGGACCCATTAATAGCCAGTGTCAGCTCCTTCACGTTTTCAAGGTTGAGGAGCATCTTTTGTGCTAAATATAGATTCTCGTGGCCGAACCGCCTACATGGTTATTATACTGCTGATGCTCTGTCACTGGCTTTTACCTCCTATACTGTGTAATGCTGCTTGCATGCTAGCGTGCAATGCGAGCCTCCCCTCCCTCTCACAGAAATGCTGCAATGCGTCTCCCTCAGCCAAGACTGGGTCAGTGTAACTCAGCAGCAGGAGCCAGTGAAGCGTGCCCATAGCAACAGTAAGACTTGTGGCTGTGGATTTTTTTTTTGGCAATATTGTTGTGATTGTACATGAGAAAGATGTAGGATTGAACCCCCACCCCTCTGTCATCAGGGCTTTAGTTAGTGGCAGTGAAGAAAAAACCCAGTGTGGAAAACAGAGGGCAGAGCTGAGGATGTTAAGGATTGTTGCTGCAAATGTTGAAAGCAGGACATTATATTATCACCAGCACTTTGCTCCATTCTGACACATTTCACTCAGTTTTGTCGCAGTGTTTGATGCAGATGTAATGTAATAATAAGTGTTTCAGTTCGGTCGTCACCCCGACCATAGTTCAGGGGGCGACTGTGGTTCAGGGGGTTGGGAAGCTTATCTTGTAACCGGAAGGTTGCCGGTTCGATCGAGCTCTGTCTGTCCTGGTCGTTGTGACCTTGGGCAAGACACTTCACCTACTGGTGTTGGCCAGAGGGGCCGATGGCGCGATATGACAGCCTCGCTTCTGTCAGTCTGCCCCAGGGCAGCTGTGGCTACAACTGTAGCTGCCTCCACCAGTGTGTGAATGTGAGAGTGAATGAATAGTGGAATTGTAAAGCGCTTTGAGGGTCTCGAAAAGCGCTATATAAATGCAATCCATTATTATTATTATTATTATTTCATCTCTTCATCTTCAAACCTTTAGCCTGTTGATGGGACACAACAGATAAACAGTACCCACTCATATCACTGAATGCCATTTTATTTGCAGATATTAGTAAAGAAGGTTGATATTGACTCTATATTCATGCAGTGCTTTGATGTATGAGCCTGTATGTTCCCAACCAATTACATTTCCAGCAGTCTCAGCTGATATACATGTAGCTGTGTTAGAAAATGCTAACTTGCTAACACGATAACATGTCCTAGCATGACAGCATGTTAGCATATCTGGGTTTTGGAACAAACTCTGAAAAAAGCCTTCTGCTACTCTCAGCTGTACACTGACTTCATTTACAGAACTACAAACTGTTCTCTAACTTTCACTCTTTTTACTTGTTTTGTGTTTAAATATTCTTTTTGATATGTGTGTAAATGCTCTGATGTCGAGTGAGATTTCAGAAGTAAAAATCCCACCCATATTCTCCACAGAGACTTTGATTATGAGCTACAGTATAATGATGTAACTGTCCAGTGTTTCTTTGGGCTATGACTTTCTACCGTCATGTCCTTGGTTTAACAAAAAAAAAAAAATTATTAGCAGTTTCATGGAAAAGAACTAGTCTACTGACAAAAACTGAAACAGCAATATCTGTGACTGCATGGTGGAGGCTGCTGTAACCACAGATGTGTTTAAACCCATGACTGTGAGGTTACATGCAGAGCGTGAAGCTTCAGAAACCACAAGTCTACGTGGGCCGGGTCCTCAGAAGGTCGGGTAGGCCGGACGTAAACGGCTGTGAAATTGGATGGTCTAGCCTTCAGATTAGAATCACCGCTGTCTCGGTGGAGTTTAATAAACTCAGCCGTCTGCTCCTTGCTATCTAAAATATAACAGGACACTGGCGTAAATTCTCGACCATCTCACACTTCTGTTTAATCAGTTTTCTGTTTAACGTTTATTCAGCTGTATGAAAACCACCCAGGGGATTAGATAAAATAAAACTTTATTAATCTAATCTAATAACTTTAATCTGAGCCAAACCGAACAAATAAAACACTGAAAAAAGCTGAAAACAGCTGAAACAATAACATTTTTAGGTTATCTAAGTGACTTATTACATTTAACCTGAGTAGTGAAAGTCCGCGGTGATCTGAAAATGATGTGCTGGGAGTTTGCTGTTCTCGGCAGCTCGAATGACCCTCGAGCTCCCGGCTAGCTATCGAGCTGGTGGGTAACGGACGTTGGAGCACTTTTGCAAATATGTGATATCTTGATAAACCAAACAGATATTTGAAGTTTACACAGCTACATTCTCGCCTGAAAAGTTTATTTTGTGACCCAGAAAGAGTAATAAGAGTAATATTAAAACTGAGTAGCGGCCGCCATTGTTGGAAACTGGAAATCGGCTGGGCCGCGCTATGAATTCTTGGATAAGATAAGATAAGATAACCTTTATTAGTCCCACACGTGGGAAATTTGTTTTGTCACAGCAGGAAGTGGACAGTGCAAAAGTTATGAGGCAAAAATTAGAATACAATAAGAATAAATACAGTACACAACTGTACAGAATAGAATAAAATAAAATACTATATACAGTAGAATAAAATAAAATAAATATACAATAAGATAAAAATAGAATACAAATACAAATACTATATACAACTGAGTAAAAATACAACGATGATATGATAGGATATGAACAGCCTTCGTCATGTTGCTGTGACGCAATTGGTCAGGAGAATGCAGCCCGTGAATTTGGACACCCCCTATAACTCGGCTCTTCTTTACACAACAAATCTGTTCATGGTGACGATTCACCTCATAGCTGGTTATCCTTGTTGGAGGATTGTCTGGAATGTCAGTGGAGAAAATGAATCTGAGCTCTGGAAGCAGAACGCTTAAAAAGGCTCTGATGTGACTTGTATAGTTTATGTAAAGCACTTTGAACCTCATTGTCATTGAAATGCTCTTAAATTCCTTGAAGATGGCGGCTTGAAGTAAAGTTGTACCAGAGAGTGCTAGCACGCCAGTTCGCTGATTTTACACTGATAACCCACAATTAAAGCTACAACACGGATATTAACTATTTGTAAGTCTGGGATGTGCATCAGCAACTACCTTTTGAAACAGTCCGACAACATGCCGCAAAGGAAAGCTGTAGTGTCTGACACCACGGAGGGCCCCAACCTACAGAGCAGAGAAGCTAATGAGAGGACTAGCATGGGAGCCGACGCGCTGTTGGATATTAGATCCGAACCAGCGGTCCGCGAGGTGATCCGGGAAGTAACTGTGAACCTCACTAAAGTTATTGAAGATAAACTTGGACGGTCTCTGCTTTTACAAGCACAAGGAAAGCAGCTGGAGGACCACGAGACACGGATAAAGGAAGCGGAGGCCCGGATCTCAGTTTTGGAGGATGCCACCAACCCGGCGCTGGATAAGCTCCAGTCACTGGAGAAACGGGTAAAGGAGCTAGCGGAGCACGCTGATGATTTGGAAAATAGAGGGAGGAGGAAAAATATTCGTATTATTGGTCTCCCGGAGGGCGCAGAAGTTAGCGACCCTATCAGTTTTTTTTTTGAGTGCTGGCTGCCTGAGCTTCTCAATATCAAAACAAAAGCAGGTCGAGTTAAAGTGGAAAGAGCGCAGCGCACAGCAGCGCAGCACACAGCAGCGCAAGCCCCGTCCTCTGGACAGAGAGCATGTCCTGCACTGGTGAGACTGCACAACTATCAAGACAAACAGCGGATTATGAACGTAGCATGGGCGATGAGCAGGGACAACCAGCCCTTGAAGCACGGGAATGCCACAGTGATGATTTTCCAGGATTACTCAAAAAATAAATGGCTGGGCCAGCGTTGCACATCGCAAATTAGCTCGCATAGACACATTAGTTGTGCCTCTTCTTAATGACGGTATCTTAGCTAACAACCCCAACTACCAGATTCAACTTGTAATTGGCTAAAAAAAACTTAGCTTACTGGTGAGAGGGACGTTGCTTGCTGGCAGTTTTAACATGTGTATCTCTGTATTAACAAACATGCCATATTGGCTCAGTTTATTTTTCTTATCATTGTTTTGAGGAGACCATAGATAGCATTTGTCTTTTTATTTTTTTGTTTCAAAATAGCTGATAACTATTCGCTGATAGCTGCCAACATCTGCAAACAAATATAATCTATAAAGTTGTTCTATATAGTGTGTAACTGTTAATATAGTGTGTTATTAAATTTATTGCTACTGCAGTCATATGGCACATTGACTTCTGAGGAAATTTTAGATGGCACTCATCATCAGAAAAGTTGCCGACCCCTGGTATAAGGGATACCGATAGTGAAATGTGTTTTATACGGAGAAGAAATTGCCATTATGAATATTTACTGTCCCCCTGGTCACCCAGGAGACTTTTTGATTACAGCCTTCACAAAATTTGTGGACTTAAATGTTAGAGACTCATTCATTGGAGGGGACTTTAACTGTCATTTAAACCCAATTTTGGATAAATCTCCTCAGGGTAAACTGTCTCTCTCACCTCAAGCCAAGACCCTCGTTACCTTATGTAGGGAACTGGATTATGTTGAGGTGTGGAGAGCACAGCATTCAGCAAATAAGGAATTTACCCTTTTCTCTAAAGTACATACTTGTTATACAAGAATTACTACTTTGTCCCAAACCTTATTTTACCATCAGATCTAGCTTGATTGGTAACATAGTCATAGACCATGCGGCAGTTTTCATTCATCCGGTCGTTAAGTGATGACGTGACGAATCCTACTTCCGAGCCTAAAGTAGTCTGCGTTTAATATGGCTTTTGTGTTGTTAACATGTTTAATGTTATGTATTTTCTTCTATTTAATCTCAAAAAGCTCCTAAAACAGTCAGTGATCACTGTTGACCTCCCTCGGCTTTTATTACCGCTAATCATTTATTTAAGCTCAGTTTTTAAAACCTTAGGATGTAACTACAGCCCAGCCCATGCAGCAGTATATGAATGACTAACCTCGTATTATGGATGGATTATCTCAGTTGTTCTCCTGGCTGAAGTTTGGTCCTTTTACAGCATCCTGCCATGCGATTACATTTGTTCCTGACCACCGAGAACACTCACGTTAACTTTTATCGAGTGGGAAAAAAGTTAGCTTGTTTATATTATGCTAACATAGCTGTGTCGCTAGCGGTCACGTAGCACATCATTATATACCAGCTAGCCAAAGTTCAGTAACCCTACAAACATCACTGCTGTTTAGTTTTCTGTCTTCATTTATGTTGGAAGTGATAACAGAGCTGTACGTTTAAATTTTTTTCCAAAACCCCGCAGTCAGGACATGCTATATTGTATTTAGATAGAAGCTAGCGATAACATGCAAATTTTGCAGAAAAAAAGTAACGCAGCCTCAGCTGCAAAAGAAAGGGAGCATGCATGGCAAAACATAGCCGACAGAGTCAATGCGTGAGTGTTAATTTAAACACTGATCTAGGGATTTCCACCCATTTAACACGTTATTTTATTATATTTTATTTCATTTTTTATTTCATACATTTTATTTTGTGATGTGATGTGAGCGCAGGTGCAACCCAACAGGCCCCAAACGTTCCTGGCAGCAAGTAAAAATGAAATATAAAAATGTAGTCCAAACAGGTAAGGTGTAATTGTATTATGAGCCATAGTGCTTGGTCTGTTTGTCCGATGTAAATCAATTGCAGTTAGAGGCTACATTAATTTCCCCTCTGTAAGCACTTATTGAAATTATCTGAGCACATTACAAGTACATATTTGCTTACTCTGTATGCTCAAATGTGACCCGTTATAGCCAACAGAAAAAAAGCGGAGGCCCGAAAAACAGGTGGGGGTCCTCCACCACCACCACTCACAGAGGCTGAGCAGTTGGCTTCCACATTTGTGATAATGTTGGCAGCATCACATATGATCTTCACAGTGCAGAGAACACAAATTAGCATCCATTATGATAATGAAATAATTTGTTAGTTTGAAATGCTACAGGGAGCTATGTACCTGTACATTAATGCTGTGGAAAGACTTCCTGTTCACATAGTCTCCTTCATTTACTGAAGGAGCAATGATTGGAATGTGAGTGCCATCTATACAGCCAATCACGCCTGGGAACCGTGAGAATAAATGTAAAATTTAAGTAGTAGTTCAAATATCACCACATCATGAATTAAGTTTCGTTCATCCTGATACCTGCAATTTTGTGGAATCCCTCTTTGATAAATCGTGTGGGTCTATGACCGGGGAACACCACAAACGAGTACAGGAGACGTTTCAGTGCAACTGTAACATTCCTGACTGCCCGACAGACGGTAGCCTTGGAAACGAGTTTGCACTAAACTGGCTTCCTGAAATAGGGCCCTGGTGTGGTGATTTCCCTTGATGCCGAGAAAGCATTTGACTGTGTCGAATGGTCTTACCTGACTTTTTACACTACACCAATTCGGTTTCAGTGGAAACTTTATAAAACTGGATTAAGTTACTTTATAACAATTCCTGCTCTGCAGTTCTCACAAACAGGTTTCGGTCCTCCAACTTCCAGATACTGAAGGGAACCAGACAAGGCTGTCCCCGCTCCCCTTTGCTCTTTGCCTTAGAGCCACTGGCAGAGGCAGTACGAGCTCAGGCAGACATACATGGTCTATCCATAGGACAAAGACAGCACAAGATACGCTGATGATGTACTTGTTGTGTTGACTCGGCTGGAATCATCAATCCCCTCTCTGGTTGAAACTATTAATAAGTTTAGTGAAATCTCAGGCTATAAAATTAATTATAAAATTAATATAAAACGATAAAATTAAGCAATGCCATTGGGCAGTCTGAAACAAAAACCGGGCCCCGTCTTCATTTCCCTTCACTTGGTCCCCACAGGACTTTACGTATCTGGGAATTAGGGTCACACCCGCCTTCGACCAGATGTATAAAAGTAACTTTACAATAGGGGGGTAAAGTCCTGGCTCGGTCGTATCGCTCTTCTGAAAATGAACATTATACCCAGGCTACTTTACCCAATACAGATGGTGCCGACCCTCTTCCCACACAAAACTATCCAAACTCTAAATGGCTGGTTTAGCTCCTTTGTTTGGGCAGGGAGGAAACCTCGTCTTAAAATATCCACGTTATGTCTTCCATCCTCAAAGGGGGGCTTTGATTTCCCAGATATAAGGAAGTATCAGCTGAGCACCCATATGCGTATAGCTGCCGATTGGGTACAACAGCCTTCTCCTGTCTGGTTGGATATTGAGAGCTCTATGTCCAGCTTCCCTTTGAAAAATTTGCTTTTTGTGGGAAAACTCAAGACCTTAAGGATGTTCTGTAGCAACCTACTTACATTATCTACTGTTAGAGCTTGGCGAATGGTTCAAAAACTAGAAGGAAGGTCTCACCTAACATCTCTTTTCACTCCGTTATCCGATTATCCTCTCTTTTTGCCTGGAACCACCGACCCCGGCTTTTGGAACTGGGCTGCGAATGGTATTTCTACCTTTTCTGACTGAATGGACGGGTCTAACTTTTATGTCCTTTGACCAGCTAATCGATAAATACAACATTCATAGGACTTATTTACAAGTGAGGGACCACATCCAAAGGGCTACAACAATACTTACTAATCAAACCGTCTCTAACTGTGAAAAGCAGATATTTCAGCCAAATCTTAGAACCTCTATAAAAATTTGTTATGGCCTGTTAACAGAATTTGGGGTCATGGACACAACTTATTTGGGAAAAGGAATTACATATAAAGATTAGTAACGAGGTATGGGACGAAGTCTGGGAGAATGCTAAATCTCTGAGCGTCTGTAATAAAGTAAAGGCAATCCAAATTAAAATTTTACACAGCGCTCGCATTTCACCTTCTCAACGCCATAAATACAATTCAGACCTTTCTCCGCTGTGCCCTAAATAGGAATGGGTATCGTTTAGGTTTTATCCGATACCGGTGCCAAACCGGTACTTTTGAAACGGTGCCAGTGCTTAAACCGGTGCTTAAAGAATGGAGAACACAAAATTGGTCCAAAAACCTCTCATGTTCAGCTGGGTTTTTTTGTAAAAAGATAACAATGTTAGCCTTTTCTGCAGCTATAGGGGATTTATGGCATCACTCTTGGCTGGAAGCAGTGCTTAAACAATGGAAAAAACAAACTTTGTCCAAAAACCTCTCATGTTTAACTGTTTTCCACTTTTTCTTTGGTCATTTTAGCCTTTTTGGCCAGGGTGAAGGGAGTATCTGCCATCAAACAAGAAGACAGCCGCATGTAGCTATGATGATGTTTGCTAGTTCACCTTACATGCATTAATGTAATAACGTGGTTAGCCTACTCAACGTAAATTACACGAACAACATTAAGCTACTCACGCAGAGAAGAACAGCTGCTGCTGCCGTCATCATCCGTCATCATTTCTGCTACACTGGCAGGGCTAGGGGCCAGGACTCTCCTCTTCGTGTTTTTGGGGGATGTTGCTAACTCCGGGTCCGATAACAGGCAACCCACCCACAGTAGATGTGCTCGGTGTGAGGTCTCGCAGCAAGCTATCAAATACGGCGCATTTCTCGGCTTTTAAAAAAACGCTATGCGTCGCCAGGTGTTTCATCGGATTTGAGGTGTTACCTCCTTTGACAGTATCACAGTATCAGCTTAAAGCACTTGTTGCTGCTGAGTTTGCATATTTTGCGGTGAAGTACAGCCAGACTTTTGACCGCTTTGCCTTGGTCATTTTTAATCTGTAGCTCTGCTCTAAAAGAACGTACGTACCTGGCCCCGCCTACTATCCTCGGAAACGTAAAATGATTGGCTAGAATCTAAAGTGTATCACAGCTCAGGAAAAAAAAGCACCGAAATAAAGCACCGAAATAAAGCACTGAAATGTGCGCTGCTTTTCGGTCTGGTTACTACCGTTTATGTCAGAACCGGTGCCATCATGGCACCGGATACCGGTACCCATCCCTAGCCCTAAATGTAAAATAGAGGTGGGCAACCTCACGCACTGTCTATGGTCCTGCCGGAAAATACAACAATTTTGGTTTGTCATAAAGTGTGAACTGGATAAGATCTTCACCACTGACACTGAATGCAACCGATTGTGTATGCTACTTTGAGTGGCAAACGACACAATCAGGGGGAAGTTTGGAAAGCAGCTCTACGCACTGTTTACATTCTGTGCAAGGAAATGTGTCCTTTTGAACTGGATCACGGATACGGCCCCATCTAAGAGTCAGTGGCACCGGACGGTACTGGAATATATGTCACTAGATTTCTTAATATGCAAGTTACATAGTAGGGACAAAAAGTTTAATAAAATATGGGACCCATTTATGGCGTATGCCGGTTTGGATATTTCTGCTATTTTCTCACAGGCCCTGGTATAATGCAAGCATGTCACTGCTATTTTACATATGTGTATTGTTAATTGTATCTCATAATCAAAGTGTCTGGATTTTCCATTTATTTATTTGTATTCTTGAGCCGGGTTGTTTGTTTTATTTTGTTTTGTCTATTTTGTTTTGTCCTGTTATGTTGGTTTTGTTTTGTTTAATGATGGTGTCAGTATAAAGTTTAAAACTCAATAAATACATGGAAATGCTCTTAAATATTAACTTGCATTGCCATGCTTATCATCCAGAGTTACGGATGCTCTACAGTCCTAATATTTACTTGACAGAGGTACATGTGAGACTCTGCATTTGTACTGTACCAGAAATTCTAATCTGTTTGGCTTTAATCAGCTGATGGTTTGCTTCTTGTTCCCGCCTGGTCATCAGAAGACCTTTTAAGTTTTTATGTATCTGTTCCTGCAGGCCAGAGAATTCTCCAGTATCAGAGTGATGTCCTCCAGACAGTTGTGTTGGTGAACCCATCAGAGGAAACTGCTGTTTCAGAGGTGAGTCACATTCAGAGAGCATACAGGAAACGAGTGCGTGGCGATGATCAAAGTGTTTGGTTCCTATTTGGAAAAGTTTTTTCATTTAAGTCACACTGAGGAGTTCTGGGCCAAAGTGTTCAATGTGATCTGAACTCAGTTTGTCTTATGAAGACCGTAGCAATACCTGCTGTTCACCAGGGATCCCAGAGTTGGAGGTCCATGCCTGTCCCAGGCTTCTCTGATTAGCATCAGTACACTTTGTCAGCTGAAGGACCACAGTGTGAGTCACAGACAGTGTGTTCATGTTATCTGTCTTTGACTGCAGATAACAACTTTCATACTAGTTTTGTTTACACAGGTCGACCTCATAGCTTTAATTAGTCACTATAAACATTTAATTAGTCCTTCACGAGTAACTTGCATCTGTAGATCAATGTGGAACTACTGCCAAGTCTACATCTACAGGACTGAAACAGCTGGTCCCTCAAGCTGCCCAAGAAACTCACAGTTTTGTGTGTTTATTCTCCTTTTAATCATTTTCCTTAGGCCTCCGGAATCTCAGCTTCTCAGCTACTTATGACTAAATCGAGACTTTAAATGTGCCTAAAATGGGTCCTGTTTGTCGCAGAAATAGAAAATACTTTTTCAAACATTCTATTTTGGGTGTTAAGTGACAGGCGCTCATTTTTAAACTGCTATATTTAGATTTGTAAAAAGGAGCAGGAGTTTTTGCAGCCTGACTGACCTTTTTTTCTTAAACTCATTTTGTTAGAGCAGCTATTTTGATTGGACATATTTAGCGTTCCATTCATCACACAGAGGACAAACTGCAGCTATTTTACTCATTTCCAGCTCCATGTAGGCTACTCTGTTCTACATTTAAGCAGCTTTGTATGATGACTTGTTAGCTCCATAGACAAAAAGGAATAATATTGAATATATTTTATATCAATTATTCACAAAAAGAAAAATATCCATTTATTAAGAAAATAAAGAACATTTAATTACTTTGTAATCGTCCTGCCTGAATTGCTTAACAACCATCTGTAAAGCATTTTTCTTTCCTTTGCTTATCAGCAGCAGTTGGCCCTGGTAGTCCAGGAGCACAGCAGTCATCTGGCTATCCGTTACTTATGAAAGAAAAAGAAAACAAGGAGCCTTTTGTGCACAAGTAGATTGTGTTTCTGGTACAGGCTAGGCCGTGACACACCCTTTCAGTTCATCCTAAAGGTGCCGTTTTAGGTCCTGTCCCTTTAAGGCTAGCTTTCCTTTCCCGCCCTCCGTGTCTGATTAGCTGCTTTTCACACACAGAAAGTTGGAATTGCAGGTACATGTGGGATAAAATGATCCTATAAGTGTTTGGATGTCTGCAGCTTTGAATCAGTCCATCACATGTTTGGGTACTGAAAGATTTTTCATCATCCTTATGTGCTGCCATTTGACTATTTTGTTTGTATTTCTGGTAGATTATTGATGATATAGTATTCTAAATATATCAGTTGTTGTTACAGTCGTATTACTATCCTCTGCCTAGACTCGCTCACTGATCACCGACTCTGCTGCAAATAAGTTGCTGATCCTGAGCGGCCAGAGCTCTGAGCAAGGTGGTGACATCCAACTGCAAAGTGGAGCCTTCACCTGGCAACATTTCTCCGACATCATCTCCAACCCTGAAGTAAGCTGCACGTGCGTTCACTCTAAATACTTTGTTTCAGTGTATGCGTGTATAGATCAACGTGGAACTATAAAAATGATTTTGGGTCATGTTTCCCTCTTCCTGTGTTTGATTGAAGGTGATTGAAGTCCTGTCCAGGGCCTCTTCTGAGCAACCGTCGAAGCTTACCGTTTCCTGTCAGGGAGAAGGGGGCTGGACCTCCCTGGGCCAAAGCCAGGAGCAGCAGTCACTCCTAAATCTTCTGGAATACCGCCTGAACCCCGAACCCCACCTCCCCAACATGGACGGAGTCACAGAGTTTACAGAGTATGTTGCAGAGACAGTGGATGTGCCATCACCTTTTGACCTTCTGGAGCCCCCAACCTCCGGTGGGTTTCTGAAGCTGTCCAAACCCTGCTGCTACATCTTCCCTGGAGGCAGGGGAGACTCTGCTCTGTTTGCTGTCAATGGATTCAACATCCTGGTGGACGGTGGGTCTGAGCGGAAGTCCTGCTTCTGGAAGCTGGTTCGGCACCTGGACAGGATCGACTCTGTCCTGCTTACCCATATTGGCGCAGATAACCTCCCTGGCATCAATGGGCTGTTCCAGCGAAAGATTGCTGAGCAGGAGGAAGAGAGGAACCAAGACTCTGGCTCCAGCAGCAGCGGTGACTGGATGAAGAACCTTATTTCCCCCGAGCTCGGGATTGTGTTTTTCAATGTCCCGGAGAAGCTGCGGATGCCTGAGTCCACCCTTAAGGTAAAGCGAAGCATTGAGGAAGCATCTCTGACACTGCAGTACCTCAACAAGCTTGGCATCACACCAGAGCCTCTTCATAGGGTAGTAAGCAACACGATTGAACCTATCACACTGTTCCACAAGCTAGGTGTGGGAAAGTTAGACATGTATGTTCTAAACCCCGTAAAAGAAAGCAAAGAGATGCAGTTTCTAATGCAGAAATGGGCCGGAAACAGCAAGGCCAAGACAGGGATCATGATGCCGAACGGAAAAGAAGGAGAAATATCGGTCCCCTATTTAACGTCAGTCACAGCTCTCATCGTGTGGATTCCTCATCGTCCAACAGAAAAGATAGTCCGTGTGCTTTTCCCAGGAAATGCACCACAGAATAAAATATTTGAAGGCCTAGAGAAACTAAAGCACCTGGACTTTCTGCGATACCCAGTGGCTACCCAAAAAGACATATCATCTGGCGCACCACCTCCCATCATAAAACAGACCAAAATAAGATCAAGAACTGATAGCAAAGAGAGTCTGAAATCTTCGCCCAAACCACATTCGAAAACAACTAAGAAAGAAGCCAGTGGACCGGAGGAAGAGTCAAAGAGCGATACCGGCAAAGAAAATAAGGCTGAAAAGAAAGAAGAGAAGAAACCCAAAAGTGAAAGTCTAAAAGCCACCAAGCAACAGAAAAACAGTGAAGTAGCCCCTGGAGTTAACAAGATGGAAAAAAAGAAAATATCAAAGGAAAAAGCTGCCAAGCAAGAGAAAGCATCAAAGATGGATGAGAAAAAAGACAAAGAGAAAAAAGAAATGAAGAAAGAGAAACGCGAGGTAAAGAAAGACGAGAACATACGAAAGGAGGAGAAGAAAGAAAGCAAAGCCAAGGAGGACAAAAAGAAAGATCCAAGTAAACCTGAACTGAGAAAAATCACAAAACCAGACCTGAAACCATTAACCCCTGAGGTGAGGAAAACTTTGCACAAGGCCAAGACTCAGGCTAAACCTAAAAGCGACAAAAATAAAGCAGTGAAGGAGGAAGTGAATGAGAAAAAACCAGTTTTAAAGAATGTGCCTGAAGAGGTTGAGGCAGCAGCTCTGGCTGACAGATCCATTGTGTCCTCACCCGAAGACCTCACTGAGGACTTTGAGGCATTGAAACAAGAGGAGCTGTCCAAACACAAGACAGAACCGATCCAGAACGATGTCATGCCTGAGCTAACAGTGCACTCTGACGCTAAAGTTTCTTCCTTAGTTTTCCCTGAGGAAAAAGTCACAGCCTCAACCACTGAGACAAAGTCTGCTTTGCCCAAATCTCCAGTCAAACAGGAAGAACAGGTGGTGGCGGCTACTCAAAAGAAGAACTACGGCGATGATGGTTCCAATAAAAAGTACGAAGAGGAGAAAATGGAAAAATATGATAAATACTCCATAAAGGATGATGTAAAAGATAGATCGAAGAAGAGCGAGAGCTCAGAGGAAGAGGGCGATGTAATCGAGAAAGCTGACCTTGAAGGGACAGAAGACGATGAGGTCCTGAAGTGTAAAACTGAGGAGGTGAAAAAGGAAAAAGCAAAGGAGTGGGACACCAAGCCATCGCAAAAACCGTTACCAACTGCACAGGCAATAGCAGCCTCTGCCTCAGAGCAGTTCTCTTTTATCCAAGATGAAACCATACCTGGATACTCTGAGACTGAACAGACCATCTCTGATGAGGAGATCCATGAGGATACCGAGGACAGGATTCCACAGCTGCACTATGATGTGGGCTCTTATGACATCTCTGTTCCCGACGTTCCCGGCACCTTTGATTCGATGCACGGTATAAAGGAGATGAAGAGTTCCGCTATATCTGACGTTGCCGATGTCAAACCCAAAGCCTTTATGGGAGGTCCCGAACCTGAGCTTGCACCTTACCCCACCATCATTGCTGCTCCTCTTGCTGAAGAGGAGCACATCTCCTCAGCCACATCCATCACAGAATATGACAAACTGTCATCCTTTGCCACATCTGTAGCTGAAGACCAGTCCGTTGCCTCCGTGACAGCGCCCCAGACCGAGGAGGCTGGGCGGAACTCTCTCCTGCTGGATACCATCAACAGCATCCCCTCACGTGCAGAGGCTGCCCAAGGGAAGGACTATCTCCACTCAGCAGGAACCATCTCACCCACCTCCTCTCTAGAGGATGACAAGTGTTTTAAGTCTCCTTCCTCTGATGAGTATCAGCCCCACATCCCTGAGATCGAGGGTGAAGTGAATGTCCCATCAGTCCAGGATGAAGAAGATGATGACGAGGATGAGGATGAGGACCAGACCCCAAACGTTGACATCCCTCTGGGTAAACTTCAAGAGGGCTACGAACATGCAGCCTCCATGATGCTCCAGGAGAAGGAGAAATCGCCCTCGTCCACTTTTTCTCCTCCTCCCTTCTCCACTACACAGTACTCACCCTCACAGTCTGTCAAAGAAAACCTCTTCATTGCAGAGGGATTTAAGACTGGTGTTGAAATAAAGCCTGTATCACCCCCTCCTTCATCATTCTCCCCAGGGCTAGAGTCCCACTCCAGGCAGGAGAGTGAGGAAAGATGCCTAAGTCCGGACGATAGCACCATGAAACTTGCATCACCCACACAGTCTGTGCCTACCAGCAGCGGCTACTCTCCAACGGAGGAGAAGCCCTTTAGGACAGAAGACAGAGACGAGGCAGTGACCAGCACGAAAGCTGACATCCAGAAAACAGAGAAATCAGTCACCATCTCAGACAATACCTCCTTCATTGGTGTGTCAGGTGACAAGACCATGTTTGAAGCATCTGAAGAATCTGAGGAGGAGGAGGATGACGATTATTATGCCAAAAAGGATCTACAGCCTACCGTCAAGGCAAAGCTTATGGAGGCCAAAGAGGGTTGCTTCTTAGATGATGACTTTAGTTTTGATGCAAAATCTGCAGGAACTCAAAAGGAAGTTGTGAGCTCAGGCAAAACAAATGTGGCCTTTGCCACAGAGGAGAAACCCAAACCTCACGTGACGTATTCGAACAAAGATGAAAAAGATGACGACTTTCCAGTTAGGGTAGGGTCTCAGCCTGTTTTGAGTGATCGCGCCGAAGCTGACATTACAAAAGACAGCGCAGAAAAAGCAGATATCACTATTAAAGAGCCTGAAAAAAGTGTTCAGTTCAACCTGTACGAGTTTCCCGAGAAGGAGGGTAAAGTAAAGGCCTCATATGTAAGACAGGACACTCCCTATGTGCACGGCAAAACGTTCTCTTATAGTGACATTTACGACAGCAAGACAAGCTCAATTGACTCTGACTCATTTCGTCAGGAGTCCTTAGAGGTCCTTAAGGTGGAGAAAGACGTAGCAAAGGACAGCGCAGATCTGCTAAAACATGAGCCTCCCTTCACAGTCAGGGATAAGATGTCAGAAAACGAGGGATTTGCTGTTTCTTATGGAAAGGAGTCCTTATCGTGGCTAGACTCCAAGAGCACTCCAGCTACAGCTCAATTCGAAAAAGAGGTGAAAGAAAAGGAGACATCTAAACACAGTGAAAGTAGTCGATTCCCTTCAATGGCTGACAGACCTGAGGCATGGACCACTTCTTTGTCATCAGAAAAGGACGTCAGAGTCCCGACTGACAGCACAGAGGCCTCAGCGTCGGGTGTAGACAAGCTAGCTGCCTCGGCCTACAACGAGAAAGGTGCGTGCTTGGAGATTGATATGCGAAAGCTAACGGCGAGAGACGAGGAGGACTATGATGATGATATTGTTGATGACGACGAAGAAGAGGAAGATGACGAAGAGGAGGAGGAAGAGGATGAAGGTGCTGTTGATTCTGATATTGAGAAAGGTGCCAAAGAGAAATCTGAAAAGGAAGTGAAAAGTCCGGTCAGTGAAACGCTTGGCCAAGACAAGCCTGAGTTCATGGTTTCCATGGCTGGATATGGTAACAGCGGTCAGGGGAAGCCAGTTATTACAGGAAGCAGTTCGAGCTCCCTCACAACTGTCGAAGATAAAACCAAGGCCGACTCGTCATCGCTAACCGGAAAACCACTGGATTTAGGGGCTGCAGGTTTCTCTAGCTACTCATCAGGATTTGAATACAGCAGCGGAAGTGACGAGAAGGAGACGTTTGTGCCCAGTCAAAGCTCAGACAAAGCAAGAGAGAACTTCACCTTGAAATCAACAGACGGCAACTATTACCAGAACGACAGAGCTGATTCTGATTTTGAGAAACAAAAGACACCAGATCTTCTGAGTAAGAGATCATTGGACACAAGCTTCCAGTACACCACAACCACCGCTGCCCCTGGGTTCTCCTCCTCTTCCGCCTACAGCTACTCCTCCTCCACCTCGGGGTCTCTGTCCACCAGCCGTCAGTTCGGAGAGGAGCTGGAGACACCTGCCTCAGCCGAGCCTCTCTTTGAGTACTCCTCCTTCAAAGATGAACACTCGCCCATTACGGATTCTCCATTCTCCAGCTCTGCTGTCGCAAAAGATGACTATTTAGAAGTGACTGAGAAACAAATTACGGCTACGAGTGCATCTGAGACTACCTCCAGTTTGGCCCGCTTCTCACCTCTCAGTCCTTTTGAAGAGGTTAAATCATTCCCCTCCCTCTCGTCCAGTACCTTTACTGATGACAAGAAGGAGCACATGACTTCATTAGGTGGACTAACAGATAAAGTCTCTCAACCTGAGTGTTTTTCTAAGCCTGAGTGGTCTGAAGGGTCCCAGCTGGACACAGCTGTTGGATTTGGGGCCACAGCAGCGTCACCATTCTCTCAACTTTCAGAGCTCTCCAAGGACAAGGAGGCAGCTAGTGCTGCTCTGTTTGGCGTCACGTCCTCGCCTCGGCCAGACATAGAAGGCAAACATTACTTTGAGGAGACCGAAAGCAGCGAAGAAGAGGACGAGGAAGCGTATATGCGTGAGATGACTCTGAGGTCTCCTTCTAGTGGCCTGGCTAGTAGCCTTTTATTTTCTGACAAGCCTGTTGCTCCACCCATCGCTGAAAAGCCAGGAGATGCGCTTCCAGATGTTCTTGGCTCCTACACTCCCTCAACGCTTCAGACCAGCAAGCCTGACACAGTGAACGGGCCCACGGAGGTCAGCACGAGTTCCATGCTCCCACCTGCAGCAGCAGTAACTGGTGCAGCTTTAGGCTCAGCCAAGCTGGTGTCACACGAGGGAGCAGCAGGTTATGTAAGGAGCTCCTATGAGTGGGAAATGCCAAAATCCCAGATGGGAATGGTGCCAGGAGACTCTCCCCCTCATTACCGTCACGATGATGAGTTTGAAGAAGAGTGCGAGATGGAGCCAGAGCATCCTGCCCGCCCGCTCTCACTCTCCTCAACTGATCAGCCGTTCCGTTCACCGTTCTACGGGGAGGAGTGCAGCCGGGGAGGGCAGGATGACGAGGACGACGATGACGACAGCGATCGGGATGCACCCATAGGAGCCACCTCCTCCTATACGAGCCGCTCCTCTCCCGGATATTCGTCTTCTGAGTACAGGCAACGCAAAGAAGACCTCTCACCTTCCTTCATCAACCCTTGCATGCGGCAACTCTCCAGTGACGAGGACGATGAGGAGCAAGGCCGCAGAAGTGATCAGTCGCAAGAGGGTGACGAGCACGACCTCTCAGTCAAGAGAAGGGCTCACAAACACGCCCATCAACACCAATCCCACAGCAGGGACAGCAGTTCTCTGCACCAAACTGGTGGGATGTCAGCAGGATTAGGCTTGGCCACGGAGGACACTCCACCCACCTCGGTCAGCGAGTCTCTGGCCTCCCAGTCAGATTCGGATGCACCCCCGGGCAGTGAAGAATACCCTTCAGCTACTGTTGAAGGCAACATGGACTCAGATGAGGATGCTGACTACATGCCAGTTGATAAAGCTGCCCTAGGAGGAGGCAGCCACCACTTTAACTCCAGGAGGAGCCACGATCCTTCTCCTGCTCCCCTCATGGATCCTTCCCCACACCCCCCACGGCCAGACGTTTGCATGGTGGATCCCGACTCTTTAGACAACGGCTCCCTGAAGAAAGAGCCAAAAACTAAGAGCTTAAAGAAGACTGCAGGCAAAACCAAATCAGGATCACCAGCTAGGCGCAAGCGGTCTCCTATGCCTGTCAAACAGACGCAGTCTCCTCGTAGTGCTTCGCTGAAAAAGAAGGAGGCCGACAAGAGTTCGCGGATGTCTCGTCTTTCAGATGGACAGGGCTCCAAAGATGACGACCTGTCCAGGTCAAGCTACAACCCTGGCAAAGGGCTGACTAATGGTGTCAAAAGCAGTTCAGGTGAGCAAATGTCATTGAAAACATAACATCCTAACTCTTTACACAACACAAAAGGGAACAATGGTTTGGCCTTCTTTACCCACACAGGTTCTCAGAAGTCAGGCTCTGTGGCTGCTCCCGGCCAACCCATTTATGTGGATCTGACTTACATTCCCAACCACTGCAGTGCCAAGAATGTGGACCAAGAGTTTTTCAAACGCATTCGTTCTGCATACTATGTGGTGAGTGGCAACGATGCAGCGAGCGGCGAACCGAGCCGAGGAGTCCTTGATGCACTGTTGGACGGCAAAGCTCAGTGGGGATCAAACCTACAGGTATTATTTACGTGTGTTTTAACCCATCGATTTAAGTCATCACTGATGACCCTAACCCTGACTCTAACCTAGGGTTAGTTTTTAATACATTGTTCTCTATTAAGTTCTGGCAATTAGGGAACAAAGAATATAATCTTTCTAATTGACACACAGAAGAAACTATTCTTTTTTTCCTGACCTCCAACATGTAGAGCTAGGTTAAGGTTAATACTGGGGTTATCGACTTGATAAAAAAATATAAACACAATAATTTTCACTTTTAAATCTCAAAGGTTTGTGGTGGCATTTATTGACCACCTCAATCTCTTACTCGACCTACGTACTGAGGTGTGCAGCTGGTGATGCTTTTGTTTTCCACTAAGCCCAAATTTCCTTAAGTTGGACATCAGCCAGTGTTCTTTTGTGCCAGAAACCTGTTTGATGTCTACAGACATTTAACAATCTCTGATTGCTGTCAGAGCCAAAGAGGTGACAACAACAATCTGCGCTAGGCCGAAAACTAGATAGCCAGCATATTCTCCGTGATCCTGCTGTTCAGCGGTTGCATTCACTTCCTGTCGGGTAACATGAACAATCAGACATCAGAGTCATTTACCTCTTTGTCCTTCCAAACCAAAACGCTCAACTCCGGTGGCTTTGGCCATGTTTTATATGCGGTCTGTTAGGACAGCTGAATACTACTACAGCTGCTAGCTTCATAAATAGGTTAAAACAATTACATTTGCCAGCTTAAGTGACATCACTGAGCTATAAGAGTGTAAACATACGTCATGAATTTGTACAATTGTGGTCAAAACTTGGCATGAACGTCATGGTAATTACAAGCTTTTATTGATTTGTTTGCACTGTTGTCTTTCCAGGTTTGAAGAATGGTGCAGCAGTACATCTTTAATAATCTCTAATACATTTAAAGAAGAATAATTGGGTTAGCTGAGGGTAAAAAGTACATATACACTCACACTAATATTTGGTTACTTCTCAGCAAGTTGCTTCCTGACTCAGTGGTTTTGGTAGACACCAGCAAGCTCAGGGCATAATCCTGACTGAATATTCGATCAGTTGTCCTGGCAGAATTGGTAGAGCTTATTTAGGCTACGTTGACACTAATCCGGATAAATTGGAAAACTGCAGTTTCGTCTAAAAACTCTCCGCGTCCACACTATCGTTTTCAATCGTGTTCATCCACACTGAAAACGCTACGTTGCTGTGCTGCGTATGCGTGAAAAGTACGATGATTGACCTGTGTCTTTTCCGTCTGACGTTTGTTTATTTTCCGGCTCTTTGAGACGTCGCGGCAAAATGTCGAGGAAAAGTGCCGAGTTTTATCTGGAACATGTACAAACTGATATTAATCTTTAATAGGGCTTGAGAGCAAACAAAACAAATGCTGTACGATGCCGTCCGCCATCACAGTGTGGACGGAACGCCAAAACCGGAGAGAAAAAGATGCGTTTTCAAACCAAAATGTATTAGTGTGGACGTGGCCTTAAACAAGTTAGTTTGTTGGCACAGACCCAATCCTCTAACGATGGTACCCAGGCCTGTGCCATGAGGACCGTTCAAACATCCACCCAACTCCTGTTTGTTAAAGTCATTGCAGATGCGTGCTGCACAATCACTCCACACTTGAAAAAGAACAGTTCAAAGAAGCCCCAAATTACCAAGACATTATTAATGTCTACGATAAGTGTTTACAAACTTTTGACCGCAACTTCACATTATAGCAAGTACTGCTAAAACTAGACCGCACTCACCGCATCAAAGCAAAAACACAATCCTTCAAAGTGTAACAAGTTTAAAAATCTTCTAGGTACTCTCAGTTCTGGTGACTACACCTCCGCACTTTCCTTTGTGTTTCCCTCTCAGGTGACGCTCATCCCCACCCACGACACTGAGGTGACCCGTGAATGGTACCAGCAGACGCACGAGAGGCAGCAGGAGCTCAACATCATGGTTCTGGCCTCCAGCAGCACCGTTGTCATGCAGGATGAGTCTTTCCCAGCTTGCAAGATCGAGTTTTAAGATCCAGCGTTTGTCTCCTCTCTCCTCTCCTACTGGCCTCCCCAGTGTACATCGGTTTTTATTTACTCTTCTCTATAGCCCGATATGCAAACATGTATCTGCCCCAGTTATTTGTATTTGAGTCCATTTGTGTGAAACAGATCTGGGTAACTGTCTCTGTTTTCTAGATTTTTATTTATTTCTAGGGTTGTTGTGGCTATCACCATTTGTATAACAGAGTCGTTTTTTTTAATTGTTCACTGCAATCTTAATACTTTGTCGTGTGAAGGGAAGAGTTTTATTTTCTGTCCCTTAACCAGATTTTTTCCTTATTTTATATAACGCAGTGATTTTTGCCCCTTTGTATTGTCAAAACAATACTTAGAATAGGTTCTAATTGAAGCACAATTAAAGCCAACAACAAGCAAGTCAAACAAATCACGTTTGTGGTATCGGAGAAGATCTACGATATTTTCAGCTGCTCCGTTATTCACGGGCGGGTCGCCACAGACGCTAGCTCCACATTTGTTCATTTGGCATTTTCATTTCCGTTTGATTCCCTTCCTTACTGTTAGGCAGTGTGTAAATCACCACACAACAGAGTTTGTGATGAATTTCCTCTGTGTTTCCATTTCCGTCTCTTCGGGGCTCCCGCTGACGTAGAGAAACAGAAACCCAGAGGTCCACTCGGGCTTTTCAGTATATTTGCTGTAGCTATAGGGACGCTCATACTCAAAGATAATCTGTCTTGTAGTGACTTGTGCTCTTTCTAAAGTCCTTTCAAAGTGAAAACCACTTGTTCCAGTTTCTCAGTGACTGTTTTTCCTACAGTGAATTTGAGAAATCAGTTGTCTGCGTTTGTTTCTGTAGTCTTTGGTGTATTTCCAGTCAACATATCGTCACAGAGGTCACATAGAGAGCTGTAGGTGGAGGTCATGATGTAGTTTAAAAAGAATCATCTGATCTTTGGTATTTACATATTTATATCTTTACATACAGAAAATAGCACTCATTAGAGTAGAGTAACCTCATACCTGTTGCTGTGTCGATACAAAGGTTGTGTTAAAGAATGTATTCCATTACAACGATAGGAACATGTGGTTGTAAGGAGAGATTGCGCGTTCGCCTGGTTGACGGTCGCCCACATGTGCCTTTCTGTCCTGCTGTGCTGGAAGGGAAGAGAAAGTGATGGTAGAAATGTTAGGCACGCCTGTGTGCGATACATCGCTGGCTCCTCTGATGTTTTCTTGTCAGCGCACAAAAGGTCAGAGTTGTACATAGTGAGGGTAAAATGGCACCTTTCAAAGCACCCAATCAGTATTTCAGCTGCCACTCAAAGAAACACAAAGGAGTGTGCTAGACTTCAACTGGACTTGTTTTATTAATTCGCCATCATAAATTGTGCAATTTCTTTATTTTTTGTTGAATTTAGCCACAATCAACTTGTTGCATTTGATTTTGTATTAAATTTTTTCCGGCCATAGCTTGGTGGTCATTTTTGGATAGCACTTCATTACCTTAATATTAGACGTAGATGTGATTTGGTCGAGTATTATCGATGATGATTTCTATATTTTGATACTTTTTGGGGCAATTTAATAGATTTTAACCAGGAACTAAACCAACAATCAAACAGATGTAAGGACCAACAGGCTTCACCAGGGTTGCTACTTTATGATCCGCAACGAAAACGCAGATTTTCCCCTCTCTGTCTCCTCGGCTCAGCTAGTGACGCGTGTTCGACAGACGCTGGCGTCATTGGCTCATATTTACTTTGAATGTGAAGATGCAGATTACCTTTACGTTCTCCGTGGAGGACTTCGATATCCGGGTTGCCTTGGTTTTTGCTGCGCATCGTACCGTACACCCGAGTCACACTCGCCAGATCGGCCTCACCGTAGCCTGAAATACATCACATCAGCTGTGTGCAGGCTAAAGTCAGCGGTTTCTTTCTTTGAATGACAGGACACAGTCTGACTGCCATTCTGTCAACAAACAACTTACAGAAGTGACAAAGATATGGAGTCGAGGGTTATATATAATTTTATGTATAATTACATTTAGCCTACAGTTGACTAGGGTAAACTTTCCTGTTAACTCTTTGCGCTGCCGGGTCATTCAGTGACGCTGACATTCCTGCGGTAAAGGAATATTATAATCACGCACTACTCACATATAAGCAAACCACTCAGACTGCCAGACACGAGGGACTCAGTTCGCTCACGTCACTACATTTTTATCTATAGTGGACTTCCTGTTACTCACATTTCTCTCAGTCAAAGCTTAACACACACACAGCTAACTGCTCTATTTTCATGTGCAAAAAAACAAAAGTTAAAAAAGTCAGTATCTGTGGCATTCATACTTATCTGCAGTGGAACGACTCATAAATCATAAAGACTGTTGGTTTCCAGTGAGCCCTGCTTGTGCGTGCATGTGTACCTTCCTTCTGAGTTCTCCTGTATCGTAATAGCTGAAAACAAACCTGACTTAACATAGAGATGCTATTTTAAATTATGCTAGTTAAGAAGCTAAGCTGCCTGGTACTGAGGAGGCACTGTGCTGTAAGGAAAGCCTCGTGATTGTTTCCTCCCTCCTTTTCTGCTTCATGGTTTTACTTCCATCTCTTGTTTTAAGTGCAATATTCTCTTTATCTCTCTTTAAACGCGTAAACAGGTCAAATAGAAAAGTGATTTATTGTTGAAAGGGAAAAGTGTGGTGAAGATCAATAAAAATTATCATTTACCGAAAGAAAATGTGTCGGCTTGTCATTTTGTGTCTGCTGGGTGTTTTTTCTTCATACACTCACATGTGTTCGTACACCACTCTGCATCTAATCATGAGTAATTATTGATCACTGGCTCTCTTCCACAGTGGGTCTTTAGCCCCGCCCCTCCCTGAGCCTGGATCTGCTGCAAGTTTCTTCCTGTTAAAAGAGAGTTTATCCTTCCCACTGTCACCAAAGGTCTTGCTCATAAGTGGTGATATGATTGTTGGGGTTTTCTTTATCATTTGGAGCTATATAATTAAAACTGAATTGAAGACTTTTAGAAAACTTGACCTCTCACCTTGAGGTCACAGATTTGAACTCGTTCAAGAGTTTCAGGAGTTACATGGATGGGGTGAAACTCCAACCTCACTTCATTCTTCAGCCTCTTACTGCAGAGGGGTAAAAATTCTATTAAGTATATTTTGGATTCTCTGAACTTCGGCAGTGTTGGTATTTAAAGGTTGAACGAGCCTGATGTTGAAACAAAAAAACTACAATGTTGATAGAAACGTTACCATGGTTTATCCTCTGGGGATCATGACAGTCCAGCTTGTTTATGGGGAGATGTTTTTCAATAATTGGGAGTCGTCCTCTATGAAGACATTAATGTATTGACAATTAGTTATCTTGGCACAATAAGAAAAGGTCAGAGGATCAGTAGAGTTCATCACCAGAGAACAAAGCTTTCAGACTGCCCTGTCAAAACCTTTTATTTCGGTCTGAATCATGCTTGCGGACCAGCTCTGGCTGCCCTCTCAGTAAAAATGGGTGGAAACCACCAGATAACACCACTAATGTCAGACACAGCTTCTGAAACAACCACATCGTAATCAAACCATTAAAACCTTGGTTCATCCAGTGATGCCCCACATGATACACCCCACGTGCTGTTAAAGGGTTTCTAACTCTCAGGTGCAAAGCAGTGAGAACCGCGAGCCATGGAAACTGGTTACTGTAAAAGCTAAAAGAAATCCTAATATATTCTAATTAAATAGAGTCAGTTTGTTTAAGGCTTTACACTTTTATATGCCTTTATAAGTGATGAATGGTTAAGTTTATGAACCACTCATAGACTACTTTTCCTTCCTCGTGGCCTTAGTGTGGATTTAGCTATGTTGATTCATCTTGACACTCTGCGGTCCAGACACTGGAACAATCTGGGCTTCGTTCTGCTTGATGAACCCTTTAAAAAAAAAAAAAAAAAAGTTTAAGAGCCACAAAGTATGCTGGATTGGAGTGCCGAGGCCCTCCACTGGTGATAGGAGCCATTTATCAACCAAAACAAAGCAAACAGATACGGCAGTGATTCCCAGACACCGTGGAGTCTGAAGATGGTACCATCCTAGGGGAAGGAGCAGCCGGAAGCTGGAAGACAATCCTCGCTGTGAGAAGCTGATGAATGGATGCAGCAATGACATCACTCGCTGGGTCACAGGATCAGGCTGGAGAATAGAGGGAACAATAGATGTGGATGTTTCCCTTTGCTTTGGAGCTGGAAAGAACCATGTACTCCTCTGAAGCAGATTTGTGCCTAGCTGGTTACTCTAAGCCTGTTAACTGTAAACCGTCATATCTGACCTGTCAAAGGTCAGTGAATCCACAGACAGCATGATGTTCCCATTTGTTTTGGAAACTTCAGGATTTTGTCCAAATCTTTTTTTTGGAGGCAGAAGTTACCTTACAAATGAAAGTGTGGAGTTAGCATGCTAGTTAGCAAAGCTGCATTACTAAACTGCACAGGTGCAGCAGACACATATAGGCTAATACCAAGTAACAGACAAATTATACTCACACAAAAGTCTGTAGCACACAGCAGGTCATAGTATTAGTCAGATAATCCAAAACCCGAAAAAGGTCCAGTTTAACGACTTGAAGTAGTGGATGAAGTCCAGCAGACTCCAACGGGGACACCAGTAATTATCATTAAAGCCTGAACTGCTCCTGTACTGGGCTGTAAGACTTTAACTACCATTGTAACATAGACTGACGTTTGGAGCCAACCTCGAGCAGCACAGAGTAAACTACAGTTTTAAATAAATCACTAATGTTTCAGGCCTTGCATGGTGATGAATGTCAGAAGATAAGTTGACGTATATAAAAAAGCTGATACAGAAGCACTCCTTCAAGTTTACACTGGGTGATTTTCCTTTTTAATGCTTTGGTTTGACTGAACGGGGTGCCGAGCTAATAACTTCATCCAAATATAGTCACTTAGCTCTGGTCCTGGCTCTGCTAGAGGATAGATAGACACAACAGTTACAGGCAGGCAGGCGGATACATGAGGAACTATATTCTAGGTCCTAGAATATAGGACTTCAGGAAAATCTAATGTTCAAAAAATATCGGGTCCTTTCCAGGACGGAGGTGCAACAACTTGCCAAAGACCGATGGGCTGAACCAATGAGAGCAGAAAACATCTTTCTACAGTCAGTGAAGGTTCTCAGTCATCCAGGTCATCGTAGTCTAAGGAGCTTGGACTTCTTTAAGTTGCTTGAAGCTTTTTCTCGGATGAGAGGTGAAACATCTTCAAGCAACTTAAAGAAGTTCATACGCTTTTCTATCCAAACTCATTGGGCTGAAAATACTCTCAACAGAAATCCAAAGGAAAAATCTAAAGACAATGGCAGCAACGCAACAATGACTTTAAATACACCTCACTTCATGGACTTTCTAACACATCACCTGAACATCGCAACCCTGGACATTAACAGAACTTGGTGACTGAGAGGTCTTTGTATTCCTGAAAAGAGAAGAAGTTTTTGAAAACATTTAAGAGAGAATCGTGCTACTCTTTACCTGAGTGTGTTCATCAAACACCTGGAAATGGTGCAGATGAAATTTTTCCATTCATAAAATATCCCCATCGCCTACGTTCCTCTGCACTTCTGTTCTCCGGCTCATCACTCACAGCGCTGACCTCCACGGTGACAACATACACTGTGAGAACGGTAACTCCAGGTGTCAGGACACATCTACCTTTGACACATTTACTTAGCGAACACTTCAGAGCTCATTTATTCTCAGGAAGAGACTCAGAGTCCTGGAGAGCGCTGGAGCCTCTGAACCTTCCCCCACTTTTTTTTTTTTTTTTAATTTACAACGTGCTCCATGCATAGAGAAAAAAATAATAAAGAAAACAACATTGTGTTTAGAGTGGAACAACCTGCAAGTCCTGACATCAACTTGAACACCTTGAATAACGGCTTGGCAGTAGATTGAAAGCATCTTCTTAGGTATCCAGTTTACAGTCGCTGGGGGGCCGAAGCCACCCCGGTTGTCTCAAGTCAATTTAAATTAACAGGCATTTACTAACACTAACACTATTACACCTTTTTACCACAACCAGCATCGGTCTTTTTTTTTTGATTGATTGATCATACTTCATTCATCCCGAGGGAAATTGGGTTAAGGCTGCCAGCCGTGCCAGCGCCATCTTTGATGGTGCAGCAGCTCCTCTGTTGGATTGGAGCATTCGGCCTTCGTTCCCCATTTGCATGAATGATCCACACAACCACATTCTGTTCTGCAATACGCCGACAGCTTCATGTTGCTTCAATTATTGTTCTGGGAACGCATCAGTGACCATGGAGAATAAACTTCTGGGGGCACTCGCCCCACTGCCAAGCTGGGACAGCTCGTTCCTGAGTGGTCGTTAGTTTGGAGATTTAATTCTCTTTTGCTCCCAACAGTTTGGCTACATGCAACTTCAGCTTCAATGTGACTGTGTGGAGTGAAATGGAAGCTGCAGAAAGCAAAGATGACGTCCTTATATCTGAGGGATAGAACCTGCACTCTATAAGTAAGTCAGAAGGACATAAATGAACCCATCGTGCACAAAGAACATGAGCTCAAGAAGACAGCAGGGCCACACTGGTGTCACGTTTTTTATTCTGCACACACAGACAGGTCAGAGTTTCCCAAACTCACAGTCATGGATTTCACAGTACTCACAGTACTTTGTGATGTAACATGAAACCGGACTGATTGAACACGCAATTGCACATCAGCATCCTCGACTACCTGAATCAAGCGTGTGCGCCTGCCTCCACGCACACGGCTGCTACATAACTGGTCGCCACATTAAAAAGCACACAGAATGTAAAATGCCCCTCCCGTTTGTTCAGTGATGACATAAAAGATTAGCTTTCGGATCCTTCCTGCATCACGTCGTGACTTTACAAAAACACAAATATACACAGTAGCTGTGGTACAATTCCATATCCGATGTGTGGGTATTAAAAATACAGACTTTTGTTTTTAGATGCCGTTTCAAAATAAATATTTCCTCTATCATTTCCTACTGATTATATTAACTTTGTAATGAGGCTTGAGGACTTTGGCAGTAAGCAGTGCACACACGGTTTGACCCGGAGACTGAACACTTCCACTCAGCTTCAGCCTCTTTAAAAAATCAAACATGCAGTGCCACGGACGCCCGGCACCGGAGGGACGCTGCAGATTGACGAAAAGCAGAAGATTTGCTGATTGTATTTTTCAGAGTCTGCGTTTGATCTTTTAGTTCCTGTACTGAGGAACAAACAGAAAGCTCGCTGATCGCTAACGATCATTAGCCACACCAACATGCCCTGAAAGCTGGTACTGTGAGAGTAGATATACATCCAGCACACGTAACACAATTTAAAGCTCCGTTAATCAGTAACTTTATGGTCACAATAAATCAAGAAAAAAAAGAAAATCATCTTGGACAATTTTCTGCAGCTTTTCAGCCTCATTTAGCTCAAGCTTTTAGCCTAATAGCACATTTAAGACCCCGTGTCTACAATCATTCAAACAAAGGCATTTATAACAGCGAACAAGTGACAGTAACAAAAAGCTTTTCTATTTAGCTTGACCTTCTCCAAGCTGTCCCATCTTCACCTGTGGATGGACTGAACCAGAGGGCCGAGCAGGCGATGAACAGCATGTACGGCACTGTCATCTGATTCTCCAACACAGAGCTGCCCGAGATCACTCATCAGAGTCACAAGAGAGAAAAGGGAAGGCCTGGATAGTTGTAGCTCAGTTCAATACTACGCTGTTCATATTAATGATGAATGCTGGAACCACAGCAGTTGCCCCAGTGTTGCTCTACGGCTCGCCCATGTTAGTGCGTCCAGCCTCCAGGGGCGTCTCTTGATGTGGGAGGCTTTCTGGACTGTCCATCCACAACTCCATGGACTCATGGGTGTCAAAGAATTCGTCAGGCCCCTCTGGGGACTGGGGTGTCTGGGAGCTGGAGCCTGCCTCGCTGCTGCTCTCTCTGAGCTCCAGCAGCACAGGCAGGGAGCCCGGGAGGCAGTAACCCTCCATCCGACCCAGAGAGAGTTCAGCTAAAGCCGAGCATGGAGGTCTGAGGCTGGGATCCGAGGGATCGGCAGCTAACGAAGGCCCCTCTTCCACCTCCAGCGGTGGCGCAGGGTTGTCGGGCTTCTGGTCGGTGACTGCACACGGCTCCGGATCATCTTCTGGTGAGTTATTTGGAGTCAAAGGGACTTCGGCGAGGTTTGGAACAGCAGAGTCGGTTGATTCGTGGGCTGGTGACGCAACCGCAGGTGCCAGCTGAGCAGAAAGGTTTTGAGATGAGTGGGTTTCCTCGCTGCTCTGAGGAGTGAGGGAGATCTTATCGCTGAAGCTGAACCTCGGGGAGGTGTCAGCCGTGGTGGGAGAGGAGGGCCCAGCGCTGGATACGGTACTGGATGGACCGCTGCTGTCTGCAGGGACAGAAAAGAAGGTCTGATCTGCAGAGGAAGCCTGTGCACACTGGTTCTAGGGATCACTCCTCATCAGCCTGGGTGACTGCTGTGGTTTGTATTTAGCAGTTTTCAGATTACAGTTGCTAAGCCTATGCTAACATCTCTGTCTCTCCTCCACAGCATGTCTTTATCCTATCTTCCTTCTCTCACCCCAACCAATCACAGCAGATGGCCCCGCCCCTCCCTGAGCCTGGTTCTGCCGGAGGTTTCTTCCTGTTAAAAGGGAGTTTTTCCTTCCCACTGTCGCCAAACTGCTTGCTCATAGGGGGTCATATGATTGTTGGGTTTTTCTCTGTATGTATTATTGTAGGCTCGACCTTACAGTATAAAGCACCTTGAGGCGACTGTTGTTGTGAGTTGGTGTTGTGTAAATAAAATTAAACAGCAAAAGGGTAAAATTACGCTAATGGCTAAGTTAGCCAGTAGCCAAAACAACTGCAGGTAAACCACAATTGTCATAACAATCGTTTAATATATGTTTTTTTAATAAAGCCATGAAAGTGGTAAAAAAAACAAAGAAACAGTTAAATATTATGAAGACCAAGAAAATTAGACGCAACATGAACACTTAGGTTCATCGTGTAAAAGGGGCAGACTTAGAAGGATGCTAATTTTTATCTGTTGTTCCTGTCACACTCATTGCTCAATATATAAATATCATTACTACTGATACTACCAATTTCTATAGTTTTAAATAGTCTATTTCCTCCTTGCTGTTCACATGCATCACAAATGATTAAAGTTTTATTTGAATCCAAGTATATCGACGCTGAAAAACCCACATGGGTGGGTCACTGGTCGGTTCACTGGGTTCTGCAGTCTTTATTTATCACAAAAATAGATAAATACAAAGACAGACATAAACTGTGAGCTTAGTTTAAAACAGGCTGTAAGGGACAACTTGGCTTCCATAAATAATCCCCAAACGTCTGGAAGTGACACAGCAGAGAAACCTAGAAATGTCAGATCCTGAGAGATGGAGGATGTGCTGCGATACTCACACCAAGGAGGCCTGTCAGAACGAGATCTGAGCGAGATGGAGGAAGAGAGGACCCTTTGAGGGATGTACGAGTCTACTGACGGCTGGCTGTGTGCACCAAACATGGCTGACAAAGCTACAAAGAGACGGAGGGATCGCAGGTCAGGCTGAGCGTAGTCAGGTGTGGCTACGATGTCTATAAATACAAACAGGAGTGTGTCGGTTTGTGTGTCTTACCTCTGGTGGTCCTAGTGTGTGGATCCCCCGCGTTCTGGCACACGCTGGTGAGGAACTCGCTAACCTGTTTCAGAGACAGTGAGTTGTGCAGCGTCTCCAGAGGATAGATGGAGGGCACCATGGAGCATCCTTCAAAGCCTGCGGCAGAAGAGAGATAGGAAGCCAGCAGGCCCATCAGCCCTGAGTCTGCCCAGGGAGTCAGAAGAAGAGCAGGCAGAACCACTTCAGCTGACACCCAACACCACTGCCCCCAACGCCACCCATCACTACACCTAAAAAAAAAAGTGCTCTGAAATCCTGCTCCTGCTTCAGTACAGGCTCTAACCCCGTGTGGACTCCCGCCAGCCTCCGTGGTATTTCGACCCAGGCAAGTTGCAAAAAACCATGCTGGACGCCAAGACAACATGACACCATATCAAAAACAGAAAGAGTCTACGTATCTCAGACGTCTCGCGGGATTTGCAAAAGCAAGCAGGTCGCAAAAAATACAGAACGTCAGCCCTTCTGCTCAGTCCTGTTACACAGCTGCGACAGCAGCACGTTAGCAGTCAAAGCCGTCCAGACCGCAGCTCAGCCCCGACTCGTCATCCAAGGCGCTTCATCCGCTGTTAGTTCACAACCAAGCCGCAATTCACCAGAGCCGTTCACAATCACAAAGCATCAAACTGCAGCCTGCCTCGGCCTTCCACAACCTCCACAGAGGGTGTTCGTACTGCGCTCAGCTGCACGGGCTGGGGGGAGGGGGTGGTGAGTGTACGCCACATGTACAGCAAACAAGCAGGAATCACATGCTGGTTAAGGTCAGGTGGAAGGGCGTCTGGCATTCCCACGAACCCGAACAGCTGACCCCAAACGCACACGTGTGGCGGTGGTCGTGTGTTGTGATGGCACATGGAAACCTGAACAGACAGTGCAGTACAAAGAGGGTGCTGCACAGGCCTGCGCCGTCAACTCACCTGTGGGAAAGTCTAACAGTGTTGCTGCTTATTGGAGTAAATCTGGTGACTGACCAATGAGAGGACAGTGACCAGAGGCCCACGAGCTGACACTGAGACTACACAACTTACTGAGAGGAGGGCAGGCTGGCATATGGCAATCGCAGTGCTAACTGTTATTAACATACACGAGAGATTATTTAGGGCTGTTAGGTGAAACCTTACTTTTAACTTGTAGTTTCAGCTAAATTGGAAAAAATGTGATATTATTCTAAAGAAAAAGGCAATCAAAACCTGAGAGGCAGCAACCACCTCAGAGAGGAAGGACAGTAGCTGCAAAACAATGATGCCCCCCACAAAACCCCCGACAGCTCACACGACTCCAGCTTGCAATCTGCATAACCACAGAAACAGGCAAGCATGCAGAAACATCAAGAGGCAAAGCATGAGAGTCAACCACAGAACAAGCACAGTCCCAACTAAACCGCGAGCTGTGGCTGTAACAGAGCATGAGGCTGGGGTATGGAGGGCGGGGCCAGGGGCTGACCGTGGAGGTACTCTAGGGGATCGTGGCCGGAGATGAGCCAGTTTCGGAAGAGGCGGAGGTGGTAGGAGCACTGGTGGAGGTGGTGGGCCAGTGCCTGGTCCAGAGAGAGGTGGCGGCCCAGGCTGAGGTCGGTGGAGAAACGCCTCAACAACTGGGCCACGTGGTGCTCCTCCAGGGGCTCTAAAGAAGAAGAGGGAGAGCGAGAAAGGACAGAGCAGTGGTCGGAGAGGGGAGGGGGGTGGGAGCAGTACAAAAGACATGAAACGAGAGGTTTTAAGCAAGGAAGGGGGGAGAGAGAAGCACTGAAGTACGACACAGATGAGAGGAGAAATAAGAGCTCGGCGGGAGGCGGGTGGAACAGAGGAAAGATGTGTGCATGAGGGGAAACTCTAAAATGACAAGCAGCAGCCAGCAGCGTCTCCTGGCTGCCACACAGCCAAAGGTCGGGAAAAAGAAAAAGCGGCAGATCGTCAAGCGTTTTAGTAAAGCTTAAAGCAAGAGAAAAAAGGAAAAAAAGGAAAAACAAAGCAATAACACACAAACACACATGTTGCTCCTTTGCGGCGTCTCAACATTAAAACAGCTGTGGTAACAGGAACCATGAGAACCCGCGAAGGAGCAAGAGTGACGCAGGACGTTAACAGGAAGCGCAGAGCCCAAATCTGACACCACCTCTCCAAAGAAAGACGCCAGGAGCTGTTAAATGCTACGTCTACTGTCTGCAGCAGGGCCACCCGGCCACGCCGCTCGGTTACTCTGCAACACAAAAACGCCAACGCGGGGCGGGGGGAGTGCGGGGTGCTCGTACCTGCCGCAGTGCACCAGCGTGATGGGGCCACTGCAACGGTGGAGGTGTCATCTTGTGTTCCTGTGGTGAATGACATACTGTATGTGAACAACACCAGGAGAAACTCATTCAGGGTTTGTCAGTGTCTGCAAGAAAGTGGGCGATTTTAAACGTTTAAATAGAGTCTTCGTGTGTGATGTTCACAGAAACCTGCCACCAAAGCAACAACTCCTTCAGCCATCGCACTAGTTACACAAGCAAGACGAAAGAAACCGCTCAACCCAGATGAGAAATCCATATAAATCCCAACTACAGGTCTATTAAACCCATTTAAACCAGTTCCTTGGAGGACAGAAAAGCCAGCCGAGCACACCAGCATGTGGCCCAGAGCATGAGGTGCTAGGGTGACTACAGCTCCCCTGACTCAACACCCGTCACAAAGCAGTGGAAAAGAAAGTTTCAGGTTTTGTGAGCAATGGTATCATCTGTGTGCTAATGAATTTAAAAGGGAAAACCCAACAGACAAAGGAGATGGGATGAGCCAAGCCTTAAGCCTTTCCCAGTTTGCCAGTAGGAGCTTATCCTGGTTTGATCGGCTGTGACTGGACGAGCAAACCAGGAGGAAAAGTCGCAGGTTTAAAATCACCGAGGCAGAGCTCAGAGGAAAGAAGGGACGGGTTAAACACTGATTATTGTTTGAACAATGAGCTCAGCTGACAACCTCTATGATAAGGACCACAGGTGTATATGTTACGTGTACGCATGCACACACACACACACACACACACGCACGCACACACACACCTATTGACTGGGGGGGGGGGGGGGGGGATTTAAAAAAAAAGGCAATAACTGAATTATTGGGGTAATGGTGATCAATCTGCAGACTGTATGTGGGATGTTAAACAGGGTTCCCACCCTGAGCTCTTTACAATCTTCTGCTGCTTTCTAACTGAGGAAACTGAGAAGGTGGGAAGATCATTTAGTGAACTGCAGCTTTTTCTTTTTAACAGCTGATTAATGCTAGAGAATGTAATGTACCTCAGCACCATGTTACAGTGTTAACACAGATTTGACAGATGTTTACCAGTCAGAAGTTGCTTTCATGTTCTCTTTAGGAATGATCCTATAGAGGCGCTGAACTTTAACCAAAAGCTCCCTCTAATAATGCCTTCTTGATGTCTGATTGCACTGATGCTAGATTATAGAGTCTGGTGTATTCACAGCTAGCAAGTGCTCTTCATTATGCAGATACATTGGCTAGATGTCAGCAGACTGCAGTCAACTGAATTGTGTCTTCTTGGCCCCTTTAATTCAAGCTGAGCGTCTGTTTACTCTGAGACATGGAGTCCAAAATGAGAAGACGAGTCAGCAAAGCTCATTTCTGTCCAATGACAGCGACGCTGAGGCGTTTTGTTGAGAACATCCTGAGCTTGTCGCTGAGTAAGCGGTAAGGCTTTTTGCCAGTGTGTGAGTCTGTTAGCCTCTGTTAGCTGCTGTTAGCTGTTATTACAGGCATTAGATCCTTTTCAAAGACAGTTTCACTAACATTGTTGGACTTTTACACTTAGTAAATAAACTCTGTATATCAAAGTGTGATGTTTAGGACACTCTAGCCCAACGTTAGCTGGCACCATGTTAGCTTACTACCAGCTTTTGCAGCTTTCTCCCTCCCACATGTCCAATTTGCTGACTTTAAGTAGCAATATTGGCAATAACTAAGCTGGCATACTACGTATGTGGACTTGTCCATATCTGCTACTGTGTTCAAGATGGCGAGGAAATGTGACGGCTTTGGCAAACTGGTGCCCACTCCTAAGTGTTTTGGATGAATGGATAAATTCCAAGTTAACGAGAATGCATTCATTTGTTGGAAGATGTATTCATAATATACAAACACATTTCCATTCAATAACCTTAAAACATAAATAAAAGACTATATGGTGTATTCCTCACTGTGAGGACGAGACTGGGAACTGTTCTTTTCTGTGTAAAGGCCATGAAACACCAAGCGTGCTGCAAATAAGCAACAGGAAATTCTCTAAATATGCACAATTCTGGGTTCATCCAGTTCTCAAGAGAAAGCAGCAGCAAGGAGAATTTAATGGTTTGATCCAGGAGTTGAAACTGCCTTCATGCATATTTCCTGATGTCAGTGGGGCAGTTTATTTGGGACCAAATCTGAGGAGGCAGAGAGATTGTTTCAGAGAGTCAATGAAGCCGGAGCAGCCTCTCATGGAAAATGGTATTATTTTACTATTCAGGTAAATTCAATGTTTTGAGCCACGCAACCAAAATGAAGAAGAAGAAGAAGGTGGTGCACAACGATGTTGGAGGACTGAACAGCAGCATGTTTGCTTAAGTTGAAAATCGTAGGCTCTGCATGAGCAAATAAACGGTGGAACGCACGCCGACTTCAGCTCGACTTCTACATCGTTCTTCCAACTTTGTAAAAAAATAAGATGAAACATGAAAAATGAATAAATCCAAGAACTTAAACACGGAACTGGGTTAATTTAGTAAGATATTAAATGACAACAGGCCCAAAATAAAAGACGTGAGAAGTTTAAAACATGATTTGTGTTCTTACTGTTTTAACAGTATCACTGCTACACGCTGTCTTCTAATTTAACAAACCTGTTCCACGTGAAGTTGAGCTGACAGACGGATGAAATGACATAATCCAGAGTTGGCAACATGTGTGACCAATCAAAATCTTCCTAACGAGTGCTACACTGAACATGACGACAGAGAGAAAGAGCATGCGATCGAGATGAGGAATGAGGAAAAGAATCTTGGAGCTTTGTCAGATGGATCCTATTTCCTGACTCCCGCAGCTCCGGCACCTGAAGGTGACGCGGATCTATCTTCTGTCGTCTGCTACAGACAGACCCTCACAGGGAGTCGTGAGACTTTGGCTGGTAAACATCTGACTGGTTCTTAATTAGCTGAACAGAAATTGCAATTGTGGCTTTTTGACCTACAGTAAAAGATTCTGCTTCATTTCTGAGCCTTCTTTGTCTGTTGCAAGTCCTCAAAACTTTTTGTAATCCAACAATAAATAAAACAGCCCTCTGATAAGGCAGGGTTGATGAAAAAATTAAAAAAAATTATTTGTGACTGTTGTCATTCAGACGTTTTTGTTTGACCTGGCCCAGCGATCTCAAACCTGTGAGTCTCCTGGTCAGGACCAAACTACATCAGCACTGCTGGGGACCTATATAAACTGATATGTGCTGTTCAAACAGAAGGCAAACTGTGCTGCACAGTCTACTCCCCTTCTCCTGGACATCCCTCCTCTACTTGGTAGTTTGAAAAGCAGACCAGCAGCAATAACAAGATGTTTTATTTTTCAGTCCCTATTTGGTTTTTCCCACATGTGTGTGAGGTCTTTGTATGATTCTCTGACATTCCCTGTCTCTGGATTTACTTTACTATATTTTACAAACTAGTGGGAACCCTGGTTAGAGAGAGAATGTCAGGTAGTGTTAGAAAAGTCCAAAGTGTATGGGTAAACAAAAATAGAATTAAAATAATTAGAAATAAAAAGATAATGGAAACCTGGAATGTTGGAGGGCCATGTGGAAAAAACAAAATAAATTTAAAAAAATCCAAGGTAAAAAAAAAAAAATTATAAAAGTTTGAAGACATGCAAGACAAAGGTAGGTGAAGTGGAAAAATACTTGAAAGAAGCAGACGTACCATTAGTCGGATGCTTTGCAAACGACACAGAAAATCGTTTTACTGCCGGCATAGACAACAACTCTGAGGAAATAAAAAAAAAAAAAAATCACTAGTGTTACTATGAGCCACAGTAAAGTGTAGATTAGGTTTGATCATTTCTTGTTCTTGTCTAAGGCGGACGCAGTGCAGAAGAAGAGTCATCAACTACAAATGTGTGGTTTAGGAATCAGTCTGTGAAGCGGCCCTGACTGAAGGTGCTGTTCAAACAGGATGGTTAAAGATGGCTGAAGATGGCTGTGGGTCGAAACACTGGCACAGCATCTTCTAATAAAGTGAAATGACATGAATTTAACTTAAAAACATGAGGATTCACGAGCCCGATACTCACGACTAAATGCTGCTTTCATTGCCTCCAAGTTTAACTGTGACAGGTGCAGTCTGACTGGGTTGTGTGCAACAATTTAAAAATGACCCGCATTACGATGCTTCAGCATAGAAAATAAATATAAATATGACCCCGACTACTCTGACACGCGAGCGTCCACTGGCTGAAAACAGAAGGGAACCTGCAGTCTTGAATATGAGGTGGAACAAGATGGATGACAAAAGAGCAAACTGTGAGACAGCCAGGAGGGTGGATGCTTTATGATACCGCACTGCCACCTGGTGGACAACATGACAACCCTTGACATACAGCACTGAGATTCTTACTTTGGAAGAGGGGCAGTTAGCTGCTCGGTGATGATGTTTCTGTTGCTTCAGCAGCTAAACAGAAACATAATGATAGACTAGGAAACTAAAAAACACGTTGGGATGTAAAAACGTGAAACAGGTCGTCTGCCATGACCAGTCAGGCACTGGGAGAGTGATGGGGACGCGTATTACTTTATTCCATTTATATCGTGCTAAGGCGCTATATAAGTGCTACCTTACAGAACAAAGGACCAAGGTGCTTTATATTGCAAGGTAGAGAGCCAAAATAAAAAGGGTCCTGCAGGTTGGTCAGTACTGCTACCTGGTGGCTGGATGAAATCCTGGTACCAAACCTGGCTTCGGACCTTAGGCACTGTCCTGTGTCCCTACTGGTGCAGGACAAAGCCCTGCCACACGTGACCAGAGTGGGCAGGCAGCTCTTAGCTGAAGGCATCGATGCCACTGACTGGGATCTTATGCATCGGTGCATCCAAATCCACCAAAGACTGTCCAGGAGCTCACTGACGCCCTGATCCAGGTAATATGAACATCTGTCAGCTCATTGGGAGCTGCCCAGATGTCAGTGGGAGTGTATACAGGGACACGAGGACAATACACACCATTTAACCACATTATGACACAATTTGGATTGTGATTTCAAAGTTTAACTCAGATTTTTGGCGAGATTTTGAATCGATCGTCCACTAAAAGCTGAATTCCACAATGTAAAGAAGTTTTTTGAGCAGTGTAAATGGTTATCTACCTACTAATTAACTAAATTAGCTCTCATGTTGCAGTGATATTGGTTTTAACTGACATTCTACAAAGACGTGTGAGACTCCACAAACTCAGAGTACATCTACTGCCACGCTTCTCTCAAGTGTATCCTGAAAAACTCATTTCAAAGCAGCCGTGCTATTCTGGCTAAACCTTTCTGCATTTCCTGTTTGGCAAATATTAAATAGTTTTGGTTTGGCCTGAGGCAGGAATCCTAAAAAGGAGCACATCAAGTTTACTCAAAGCAGTAAAGGAGGAAACAAAAGAGTCAGTGGATATGGTGACTAGAATGAATATGGAGTTAACAGAAATATGACTAAAATGTAAAAAAAATATTCTATACATGTATGGGCATGTGTCCCAGTCCACTGATTATCTAACTACTGTAATGACTCCAGCTTAAACATGTTTCATGTTCACGTGTGCAGCTTTCAGGCGTCATCGCAGGTCAGACAGATATAATTTACACATTACGACACAGAGGAGGTGTGTGCTGATTTGCTGTTGTCCTGTGCAGGTTTGTGAAGGCGCGCAGTCTCAAACACGTACCGTCTTTGTAGGACAGACTGCTGGTGGAGAATTTTTTGCGGTGCGCGCGTGCGTAGTCCTGCAGGTTGGGGGCGCTAGAGGACCCACCCAGGACAGTGGTGCTGAAGAGCCCAGCGCACTGAGAGCCTGTGAGGGGGGCGGGCCGGGTTAGTCACTACTACATCACATGCTGTTACTCAAACAACTGACCAGAAAGAGACAGATTCAGAGACACAAAGAGGAAAAAGAAAGAGACAAGCAGAAAGAAGGACTCGTGGGAGACCGTGCACTCACGAGGGGTCGCAGAACTAAGCCACATTAAAGGTCCCATTTAATATATTAAGTGCAACTTTGTAGCTAAGGCTAGAATTCTTCGTCCCCTTCACATGTTTAATTCATACAGAAAGCTTTAAACATCAATAAGAACATCAAAGAGTACAGAAAGAGGAGAGGCGTTTAAGCTGCGTCCACACTGGAAACAATTCGCTTTGAAGCTGACGCTTGGCTGGCTGCAGACACTAAGCCCCAATTGCCTAGGTAACCCTCTAATGCATGGGGTGTCAAACACAAGGCCCGGGGGCCAGAACTGGCTTGCGAAAGACTCCAATGTGGGCAATGTAAAGGAGGACAGAATGCTTAAACTTTTACCTGTATTTTCATGCGTTTACAGCTTGTCCTAATGATAAGCACCTCCCCCATGGCCATTCACACATTAAAATAACCGTCTAAGAAATATATGATTTTCACAGGAAAAAACCCCAAAATGTCCATTTTATAGCTTGAGGACAGGCTGCACAACGAGCTAACAGAACGTTTCTGTAAGTTTACACATTTATTTCTTATAATTTAAGCATGAAGCAGCATGTCTTTATCATGTAGAAAAACTGTGCTGATGAAACTGCACTTGTTTTTCTTACATTAAAATAACTCGGGGAATAAATGTTTAGTTTAAATGTAGTCAAGTTCTATACGAAATGACAGAAATGTAGGAGGAGTCTGAAATCCCCGCTCGAATGTATTTACTACCAGATCTGTCAGTTGACAGTATCCTCACGCTAGCGGCCACTTCAATCGCTCTGCTGGAAGAGAGAAAATGTTCTGCGGTCCTGCTCGATTCATGTTGCCAGCAGTTATTCTGTTGAAGTCACTGAGTGTCTTTCACCTTCGGTGGCCTCTGGTCACCACAATGCTCCAAACTGCTTCCAGTGCAGACGCAGCGTAGAAGTTAACTGAGAAGGATTAACAGCATCATCCATGATGTTTTAGACTTTAGCTCAGACTGTGCCTGATGTCATTCACACATCATTGAAAGACAGAGTGACAGAGAGGAAACATTTCAGGTGGATTTTACAACAGCTCAATCACAGTCAACCCCTGGAGTTGCTCAGAGGCAGAGAAAGCCCCGGAGGCTTCATGGGCCTGCATAAAGGTTCACTCTTTAACTCGGAATACAAGATTCACACAGACACTGGTGACCAATCATTTTCATCATGTTTAGTTTGCATGAATGGAGCAGAAACAACCTCAAAATGACTTCCTTTCTGATTTCTTGAAATCATGTCAGCAGCAATTAGCAACAGTGTCAGACACGTTTATCTGTGCAGAATTGATTTTATGTCAGGAAACTAGGCTGCCCTGCTACAGAGGGATGTTTTACCTCTGAATGCTGACGAAGTCACAAACCTGCAAAATGCTCAGCTCGAAAAAAGCTTGTGTGCATGTCTCAGAGCAATGAGCACCGCCCTCATTCTGTGTCATTTCCATTAATAAAAATGTCTTCCCGAGATAAAAACTCTCGTAGCTGCACCCGAGCCTCCCACTCAGTCGTGTCATACGGTTGCCGCAGCAACAGAGCATTACAATACCTACCTAATCCACTTTGTTTCATCTCCGGGGACTGACGAGAGCAGAACGAGAAAAGGCGGTAACTGCCGACTTTGGAGGACGATGTTTCTGACAGGACCTGGTGGAAAGAACACGCCACACATACCACAAGCATGTTTTACATCATGTATCAGCCACCACTACTTTATTTAGTGAAATACAGCCGTAGATAAGACCAGAGGCTAAAACCACAGGAACCAAGTCTTCTGTGGATAAAACACAGGAAAACGTGAACGATTCTTCTCTGCAGAAGCTAACAGACAGAGTTCAGTTACACTGTTTATAGTGTCTACAGTGAAGAGCTGTTGAAACAATTTTAAAACTCCTATTCTGGGTCTGCTTCTTTCTGCATTCAGTGCCAGTCTCACCTCCATGGATCCGGTCTTATGGTTGCGAATAAGTGGGGACTTCCTCTGAATGGTGATTGGCTCAGACAGCGGCACAGCACGGTCGGTTTCATCCCGTGACAGGTCCTCCAGGCTGCTGGGGTCGGGTTGTTTTTGCCCGTTCTGGATTGAGCAGACATACGGTATAAACCTGACGGCAAACACTGCCACCTGCAGAAGAGCAACGAGGAAGACTCTTTGCAATCCCACCTGCCGTGCTACCTCTGCAGAGGCGGGCCTGAAGCCAAAGCCGGTGGGAGCGTTCTCCTCCTCTTCAACACCTTTCACCCCGGGGCTGAAGTGAAGCTCCACATGGAAGCGCTCCTCAGAGGAGATGTCCTGTAGCAAGATAAAATCGGTTATTAGAAATTTCTAATTGGTGAGCCTTTAATATAAAAAATTATCGATTTTTGGGGGGTGTTATGACTTTGGCTTACAATTGAAACCTGGGATCTCAAATTCAGTATAAACTGTATAAATACCATGGATCTCTATGTAGGTCAGTACACAGAGATCCATGGTATGTTTAACCACATTTATGGCAAAGGCTGCTGACCTGACGGTTTTACAGATGATCATCATCATGAAACACCCAAACCACAAACAGGTCGCTGTCAAAGCAGCCTGAGCTTCACCTCAAGCCGACTGCAGGGACACACCTTCAGCTGCTTGTTGTTTTTAGACCGATCATAAAAATATTCTAACATTTTGAGGTTTCTGATTTGCCCTGCACACCGCTCTGCTAGCTACCAGGTATCAGCTGAAGCATGGCTGGGGGGGTCTGACTAATCGCTGGTGTTCAATTAGGAGAAGATAAAGATGGTTGCACTCCTGAAACAGCTGTGTATCGAATTTATTCAAATAAAAAGAAGAAACGCTATAAAGCTAGCATGTCACAAATGGAACCATGTGACTGCACGTCTACCACAAACAGAACATCAGAAGGAAAGAAAAACACCTTATTGTTGTCCTCGTACAGCATGATGACAATCTGAGTCATGTAGTTGAGCTCGGAGACAGCACTGAGGTAATCCATGGCACGCTTCCACTGCTGGTCCTTCTCCTCCTGTTGCACACACACACACAAACGTATACAGACTTTGTGCCTCCTCTGAAAACATTCAAAGCTCAGCCAGATCGACATTTGCTTACATCAAGCAAGCCCCCGTAGCGGAAAATGCTGAGCAGGGAGTGGACGTGACTCTCACTGGTGAAATACAGACGGGTCCTGACGTGGCGTCCAGGAGACATCACTCCTCGAGAGTACCTGCAAACGTACAACCGAGGTCAAGTTCAAAATATTCTCCGGTCGGTCGGAACGCTATTTAAGTCACGCAACTCCTAATCTTAGACCCACAGAGGGTGCAGCTTGTTGACAGACTCGTCCTCGTGAGTCCTCTGCAGGTCCAGCTGGATCTTTCTGACCAGTGGGAGGCAGTAGGCGTATGCTATGTCCAGTTTCTCCACTCTGTTTATGCCATATTCCTGCAAAAAAACAACAGACAAATGAGCTTAAAATACTACACGACTTTAATATATACTCAGAGTATATCAGAGTAATTAAACTGTGTGATTTTCAGGTGCCTAAGAAAGTTTTACACTTTGTTACAGTGAAAATATCAGCTGTGCACAGACAAAACTTTCCTTTAGCTTCACTGGTTTTAGCAGCTATACAGCACATCACAGCACTACCATCATCAATCATATTTGACATATGTGGGCCTGTATATAGGTGTACAATAGCACTCAATATACACTGAGTGTTTTTAAATAAAGTCAACATCCGGTGTGGAGTCCACAGCTGTAAAGTGCAGCACAAAGGATTCTGCTGTCACATAAAACCTTTAGCCTCAGCAGCATGTCATCTTTTCCTTGCACCTGGAGGAGCTGCTTGTTTCATGTGTTTATTGGCACATCAGTCATATAAAGACTCATGCATGGATCTGTCACTCTGAACCATCCTTATTGTACCCCCCCGCCCCCTCACCTGTGGGATGACGATGTCAGCCAGAGCTCGAGACAGTCTGAACAGTTCCAGGGTGTCCTCGAGGCCGAGGGTAGCGTTGTGGATGACGTCGTACTTGACGCAGTCGTAAATGTCGGGGATTTTACTGATGTCGTAGCGGCCGTTCTTCATGCGGAAGTCTCTCTCTAGCTTGGACCAGCGCTGCAACATCAGCTCCAGCGTCTCGCTGTGGTACAGCTGCAGGTCTGGTGAGCAACAGATGTTTTCAGCTTTTCGCTGCACCTTTCAGGGACTGAGCTCCAAAAGCAAAATGTTGGGTTTTTATTTGAGCTTCAGAAAACGCGCTGAGGCCTGAGCTCACCTGCAGACTTGGGGTCTTCCATCCTTTTGCGTATCTGGGAGGTGAGGCTCTGAATGAGGGCGTAAACCTGGTCACATGTGGCCACTGGGTTCTTAACAATCTTCATTGAATTCACCAAAGAGGCGCTACAGGTTGGTGCTAGCTGTAAGAGCCACATGGAGAAAAGCAAAAGCTTTTACTAAAAAGATGCTCACTCAACCGAACGACTACTTTCACTTTACAAAAGGCTTAAAAGAGCCAAACTTCCAACCACACAAAAAGAAGTGACATGAAAAATGAACGATTAATACTGAAATATTTAGTTCAAGGAACACGATGCATGTGGTGACACACAGGGAGGTACACCCTGTGTCACTGCCACAAACACTGAGGAAACATGTCAGAAATGTTGTTTACCCAGTAAAAATATGTTGTATTGACTGATTATCACTGTTAGTTTGATCAATACTGAGATCGTACGAATTCATTGGTATTAGTGACACAAATACTTGTATTGGACTCGCACACACATGCTGTGTGACATCCCTGCTAATGTATAAACGTCATTAATCACCTAAACTCAGAGAATTGCTTAAAAAACATTATCTTAAAAAACATCCTGAAACCTTTGTTCTCACACTGGTTACTGCACGTCTTTGGCCAAACGCAGTGTGGCTTTGTGACGTTTACAGATATGCTGACGTGCTGTACGGGCTCGCAGTTATGGAGATCTGACTCGGACGATTCACATTATCACCACTGCACCTCCCGGCCTGCATGCACGTTCATCACGCTGTAGTCTCCGCTGTGCTGTCAGGCTGCTGAATAAGGTCGATGTGCTGCTTTGTGGTGCAGGCACACCTCTGCAGAGCTCTTTGCATATGATTTGTTCCTACTTAACATCACCTGCCCTAAATCCAGACATTTCCAGACAGCAGCTGATGATCCGCTTGTAGAACCAAGCTCTTCACCTCCTGTTTGTCCCAGACGTCAGACTCTTGTTTCTCCCATCATCACTGCAGCGCAGAGACTCACCCACTCAGCCACACCATCAGGCTTACAGAATACTCGACTTGCTTTCACTTTGCCATTAAGATTCGGATTATTTGTGCAGCCCTACTACCACACATGCTCTCCAATATAACCACACAAACTGCTCTGGCACGTCAGCGCTAAACACAGCTGGTTAGTCACCCTGTCGTAGTCCTCGTCGGTGAAGTCTCGGTCCTTCTGCAGGATTTCATGGAGCCGAGCTTTGACACGGTGTTGGCAGCTGCTCAGCGAGTCGCTGTCGTTGTCCAGCAACCCGTTCATGTTGGCGCTCTTCACCATCTGAACCAGGATGGGAGTCAGCTCGCCCTCCAGGGCCAGCAAACCCTGCCCACACAGACACATTTCACTAGTTACTGCACGTCCAGTATTTGGAGGGTGTGTGCCGTGGCTTGTACCAAAGCTCAAAGACCTCAGCCTTCCTGTTTCTGTTATTACACTTCTGTGCTGACTGAAGCTCTTAGAACAGCAGGATGCTGCGTACCTTTGCAAAAGCAGCAGCTGTCATCTGCACCCTGCCTTCATCAGACGCATAAATCTTCAGGTCGTGTCTGTAGGTGCTGTGTAGGCGCAGTAACCCGCAGCCTGGAAATCCAGCATAGTCTCCTACAAAACACAGTATGCATGCACGCACGCGCACACGGACACACACACACGTGCACACGCACGCACACAGGCTTGTTTTAAATCATTTCTCTGTTTAAGACCTTTCATAACATGTAACTGGTGAGTGAACAACACGGACCTGAGGTCTCAGCATGTTCATTTTTCCATCACCAGCTTATTGCTCAGAGTTACAATGCCAGCAGCACTGCGTGTGGTAAACATGCTGTGTGCGTCTCACCTTGTCCTCCGGGGTACATACAGCGGAAGGCTCTCCCCAGTTCTTCAGCCTGCACTCTGCCAGCGGGGGTCAGCTCCCCCCCCCACTTCAGCACCAGCAGCAGCGATGGCCCTTCCTTACGAGTGTCTGGAAATGACCACAGAGGCGGGCAGTCAGCACTCAGCTTTAGCTTGTTCCTTTGGGAAGAAGCTATTAAACAGTCTTTGTCTTCCTACCTTCCTCTTCACTCGAGGTCTTGGGCTGCCCATGGGGCAGGTAAGTAAGCTGCACTTTTCTGTTGATCCCCGAGAAGTGACCGTACCTTTGTTACGGGAAAAAAGCCAAAGATACTTATAGTTAGCAATGCATGACAACTCACTTCTGATAAGGAAAGACGGGCTTGCTTTTATGACGACTACCAAAATACAGCCTTGGCTGTGACTGTAAATATTTTCAGCAGTGTTATAACAGAAAGACTGACTTTGAAAACTTATGAAAATGTAGAAAAGAAGTGAACTGGTAACTTCTGAGAAACCCATCTGTCATAAACACGGAGAAAGATCGACACCTTCAACAAAACAAGAAGCTTTATAAAAATCTTTGGGAACGATCCCCATCCTTTAGAAAGATTCGTTTTTAAGTTCACTCATTATTGTTCAGAGGGTGTCAGACTGGTTTTATATCGAGGTCCAGACTGAAACGCTCCTTCCTGTCAGCATAAAGAAGTTTATTTAATCCCAGAGACATCTGAATATAAGAAAAAGAAGTGTGCTTATACCTCAGTGTGTCTCAGTGTTTCCACGTGATAAAGAAATGCTGCTGGACTCACTGACACAAATGTGTCGACACGACTGTTTTAGTTTAAACTGTAACAAACACATGTCAAAGTACAGGAAAGAAACCAGTTCACTGACCACACTGCCCAGTCATTATAAAACTGAACTTGTAGAAAATGTAAAAACTGAAATTTGTAATATCAAATCTTGGGTTCTGTTGTTACTTACTGTGAATGTTAGCAGAAAAAGTCGTAAAAAGTCAAAAATTTGAAGGCCTCCTTCACATTTTCTAAAGTCACCTGGTGGGGCAGCAGGCCCCGGGCCTTATGTTTGACACCCCTGCTTTAGTCAAACAGTTTGCCGAGCTGAGCCAGAAACAGATTAAATGAATATGAGATCAGGAGTCAATAAAATGCTTCTCACTTACATCTCCAGAACCGTCTTCAGCTGCTCCAGTTTGGACTTCTTCTCTTCTATCTCACAGTCGTTCTGCTGCCCGATCTCTGCTAACAGCTGCCGGGTGATGTCCAGCACCTCCTGTCGGGGTTCAAAGTCACACACACATGTTCACACACACTTTGTCCTCACAGAGGCCGCAATGACAAATGAAACCTTGGCTATTGTTTTCTTCTTTTACCTGCAGTTGTTTTGGTTTTTTGAGTTTTAATTTCCCAGTTTTGTATCCTCCATATTTCTCAAACAGATCAAAGAACCTGAAAGCATCCGAGACGTTAATCAAAGATCTTTAACCTGCAGGAAACAGGAGCATATTAACAGAGAGGCAGGCCTACATTGGGTTGCGAACTTCCATCTTCATTTTCTGCTTGGGCGTTCTGTCTCCGTGTCGGATAACGGCGATGACACAGCGAAGTTCCATCCTGCAGAGCGTGAGTAGAGATTTGAGTTGCATCAGTATAAATCTGTGTACATGACACGTTTCTTCAATGAAGCTGTGTAACTAATTAAGGCAGCACCTTTGCTATGCAGCTGAGCTTTGGGGAGTGTGATGGGCTCAATCAGGACGAACTGTGTGAAAATGTGCTGAATGCAGCGCACGCTTCAACCAACACTGATGATTTTAGAAATCTGTTTGGCTTTAGTTGGTGTGCTCAGCTCAGGGGCATGCTTACTGTCATCTACTGTAGCTAACACACAGTTATTATGTTAAACTGAAGAAGCAACTCTGCTTTTTAAAAAGTGACAGAATTTCTTATTTTTTTGCATTTATCAAACTACTTTTACTATATTAGGCAAAAATGGAATAAAATGTAGTTTATTTATTTATTTAATTTTTAAACGATTGAATTGATTAAGTGGGAGAAAAAAAGTGACCCACACCTTTGTGGCTGTATGTGAAAAAATAATTGGCCCTAAATGACTGGTTTTGGCAGCCTTGGCAGCGCGAGCTGCAATCAGGCGTCTGTGATAAGTCTAGTCCTCTGTGTCTGCTCCTGTTATGACTCACATGGTCCCTGAAGTGGTGGGAACAATGGGGATGTCTTCAGCCTCAGTAGGGATAGACCAAGGAATCTGAAACTGCGGAGCCAGTTCACGCATCACAATATTCCTGCAGAGAAACGCAGACTCCATCACCAGATCAGAACGAGACGGTGAACACCAGAAAAGAGAAAAGAACTAAAGGTGGTACCCGAGGATCTTGGCACAGTCATCGTAGTACTTCATCGAGTTCTTCACAAAACTGAAACCGTTGACATCGCACACGTAGGAGTGTCCATTGGCCCGCAGAAGGTCAAAGCCGCACACTGTTTGCTGCAGCGACAGCAGATGAGGACGAGGTTCATACTCCACGACAAGAAACCAGAAAACTGTAACACACCTAAGGTATCAACTGCACATACCTTGAATGCCAGGCAGACCTTACGAGCCACCAGTTTTTCCATGGCTGACAGCATGACGGGGTAACGAACCTCCTTGCCCTCGCTGTCTCTCTCCACCTTCCCGTCCAAAGCAGGAGACTTTCGGGCCTCGGCATGAGCGTAGTCCGGTCCCACCGTGTACACCTGACATGAAATGAAAACACCCACAAAAATCTGAGGGATGACCCAAGCGGGTACTCCCCTCCTCGTGTGACTTGATAAAGTTTTACACTGGAGGCCTTTATTGACACAACGCCTAAAGACGATCTGTGCCTCCAGCTGCCCGACAGCCACGATAGAGAGAAACCCTTGAGGTCCTCCAAATCATATCAGCGGTTTTACTGAACACACCAGCACAGTTCAGGTTAATGTGGATTAACGTGACAGTTGATGAAATCCTTTCTACAGGTGCTTTATTAGCATTAACAAAGTGTTCTTTGCACATATTTTATCTACCATGTACTCTGTGACAAATACTCTACCTTAACATCTGTGCCATCTGTTGGCATGAACTCTTCATAGATGTAAGAGCCCGTCTTCCTCACGCTGCTCTCTGGCGAGTAGACGCTGCTCCGGCTCCCAATCTACAAAATCCAGAGAGTCGCTGAGTGGCCGCTCTCTGTTAATGAGGTTCACCTCTGCATGGTTTCCATAAAACCCATCAAACTCTAAATTAAAGGCCACACTGTGTTTGACAATGCTGCCATGGATCAAAGACAATGCAATTACTGATGAGCAGCAGTAGTCCCATATCCAAGGTTCATACGCATTTTTCAGGGTCAAATTCAAGCACTTTTTAAGCACTTTCAATGTCCATTTTCAAGCTTTTCCAGCACATTACCCCCAAAAAAAGAATGCATGTTTCACTTAGCATCACCCCAGTAAGGCCATGTCAAAATTAAATCATTTTACGTCGACTTAAATGTCCTTTGTTCCAATTTTGTTAAAACTGAAAAATGCACCACAGACAAAAACTGAAAAAGGAAATGGTGCAATATGCACTCGCTAGTGTACAAACTCAAACACATTTCTCTTAAAAATTAAGATTTGAAAATGTGAACAAATCTGCACCAAGCACCACAATAATACACAGCAAGGCCAAATTAAGAAGTCTTCTCATCAGATATCGAGGCTTCTTTCCTGTGTGACACAAAAAAAACAAAAAAACAAACATCTGTCTCCTAACTAGTTAAGCACCCACGCCCCCAAAAATGGGGGCAAAAGGGAGGAGATCATGTTCAATCTGTTATAACACAGGGTCAGAAAGTGCTGACACGATAAGTGTCACAGAAACCTCTGAATCTCAGATAAAATCTCATATAAACCATGTCTACAAACACCAAACAAAGCAAAGACAGCAAACAGTTAAAGGAGCAGCTACATCACCATGAATCTGTGGACAGGCTGTGCGGGGAGGGGTGGGGTCACACATTGAAACAGACTGATCTGCAGAGGCGCTCGGCAGCCCAGGCGGAGAAATTTTGCTTTTAGACTTTGCGACTCATCTTATTTCTCTGTCTGATATGAAAACTATTCGGTCAGATAGTTATTTGTGGTGAAAGAAATACAGTTTCAAGCGCTTTTAAGCACCACATCTGAAATTCAAGCACTTTTCAAACCTTGAAAAGACAATATTACAATTCAAGGATTTCAAGCACCCGTATGAACCCTGTATAGCAGGGGTGTCCAACTCCAGGCCTCGAGGGCTGGTGTCCCGCAGGTTTTAGATCTCACCCTGGGTCAACACACCTGGATCACATCACTTCATTACCAGGCTTCTGGAGAACTTCAAGACATGTTGAGGAGGTCATTTAGCCATTTGAATCAGCTGTGTTGGATCAAGGACACATCTAAAACCTGCAGGACACCGGCCCTCGAGGCCTGGAGTTGGGGACCCCTGCTATATATCATTAAGAGAAGAACCTTAGCCTTTCAGCAAGAGGTACTTCACTCCCACCATGAGCTACAGCTCCCCTAAGACGTCGCTCACTGGCCAGTCCAGCTCCTTGAGGGTTGAAAATCTTAGGGAAACATCTCCATCCCTTCTGCTTCTTCTGGATGGGTGTCAAACATACTCAGGCGGGGCTGACCTCACCTCCTGCAAGCAGGAAATGGCAGAAGCCGTTTGCGAGTGTCGAAGCCGATCCCCGCCTTTCTCACGCCCCGCGGAGCCCGGCTGGGCTAAGGCCGTTTGCATATTTAAACAGTTTTCTAACATGCACCTCCAGCAGAGGGGAAGCAGAGAAAACAGCCTGTGTAGGCTGGGCTTCACTTATACCAAGAGTGTGTCATGAGTTGGGGTGCTGTTTAGGGGAAGGGCTGTGAATGGAACCAACCCAGGCTGCTACGTGCACATAAATAACTGTGCAGTGATGGTGGTGGTTCTGGCTCAGACTCAGGCAACGGTTGATCTGCCAACAAGACACCGACCCTGAACACATGGCCAAAATAACAAAGGAGTGGCTCCAGGACCACTTATGAATGCCCGACTGAACATCTATGAAGGTGCACCAGCGCTCCACATCCAACCTGATGGAGTCTGAGAAGTTCTGCAAAGAAGAATGGGAGAAACTGCCCGAAAACGCGCTGAGCTTGTAACAGCAGACTAAAAGAGATCTGAGGCTGTACTTGAACAGACTGTGAATATTTGTCATTACAGGTTATTGTTTCTAACATTTTGAGGTGAAAAACAAATTGAATACTTTGCTGCTGCACTGTAAATTGCACAATACATCAGCCAATAAAATGCACTCTCTGTTTCGTGTTCTCTGATTGGTCCATTTCTGACACTGGGTTTTTTTTAAATTCTTCTGGCAACAACAAAACGTTTTTGTTCTTTCTTTCCATACTTTAACCACATTGCATGGAACGCTTATTTATAAGGAAAAAAAGCCACAAGGGCCAAATCAGAGACCTTTCTGAAGAGCCGCTGGCTTCCACCACCAGCCGATGTGGGGTAATAGATGTAGACGTTGTGGTCCTCGGCACACACGGGCTTCTCAACAAAAGGCTTCTGGAAGATTTCGCCGTTCACCTCCACATGATCCTCTCCTTCTACGAGGTTGCACTCTGAGACAGACACACACAGATCAAATGCATCTGTTTAGCACGCAGCCTCTTTTCATTACCACCCAATATTACACACATGACGTTCCACCTCGCCGTGTTTACTCTAGCGCCCTGTGAAGCAGCTCTACCCTTTCGACCACGTGATACTCATCACTCATTTAAAAAAAACAGTCATTAGTGTCAAGGATAAGGACACTTAAGACATCTGACCGTTCATCAGTCAGGAGAGTTTGTGTCACTGTGTTTAAACGGGAATTGGATGACAGAGCCAACATACCACAGCACTTAAGTATGGGACACTTGTGACTGCTTCAAATTTGATGCTATATTTATCCTTCAGCTAAGAAAAACACAAGTACAGCCTTACAAAGCAGACTCAAGGATGCTGCATGGACAACGGGAGCTTGGGCTGTTTTTCTGAGCTTTTTAAAGTTTTAGAATTAATGGTGGCAACATTTTTATCACGCATGAAACGCTGTTATTGGCAACCATGAAACAGACTGTAACTTTGTAACAACAAGTGAGACCTGCCCCGACTCCCTTGGTGAACTCCCACAGACTGTGGAGTTACTTTTTAGGAGCAAATGATGCTTAAGCTTGCTTCTAAAAGCCTTTCCTTAATACTTGCCCAGAAAGAACAACAACAAAACAAATAGCCATATGACCTTAACTCATTCACTTCTTGACCTCTAAACAAGTAGAGGTCAAGAAACTATATACAGTAGATATGCAGCATCTAAAATTCTGTAACAAATGGGGGGAATAAGGTCCAGCAGAGACCTGACAGGACCTGAAAGAGGCCCTTTAACTGAAACATGTACTCTTTGCATCGTCACAAATGTTCTCAGTGCATATATGTAGTGACTTGTTATCAGCAGGAGACTGACCATCTGGTTTATCGGGGTCACGGTTCAGCACAGCATAGCGTGGTAGATCAATCCCTTCCTCCTGCAGGATGCGATACACCTCTCTCCTGTCAAAATCAAATGAAGAAACAAAAAGAGGAACAAGCACTGGCTGTTTATTTTCACATATCCTGATTCTCTTCACGTGTATTTAGCTCAAATGATGGAAGTAGATAGTTTCAGTAAAAGAGCGCACCTGTCCTGTATGTAATACTGCATATTCAGGTCATTGATGAGCAGAGGATTTCTTAGTTTGGCATAGCTCACGGCCTTATCCAGCGGAAATCCTGTTTTACACAAACATGCAGAGAAACCTGAAACAGACTCTTAAACCATAATCTTCACTATAAGACAGCCACTCAGCTCAGTGTGCGAATGCTTGGGAACTTTATAAGATGATAAACACAGCAGAATGTGTGCTACGTCACACAAACATCATCAATATGTGACGAAGCAGGGAAGCAAGAAGCACAATGAGTCTGTTGTGTTTTTGCATGTGTGTTTCAGTTGGGGAGGGCACTGTACCCTTGGAGTGGAAGGAGATGAGGCAGTCACAAAGAGGCCATTTGTCCACGGGCTCGTTGAGGATTACGTCCTCTGGGAAGATGACCACAGTGATGTACTCGAACCTGCAAAGCCTCTCCAAGATCTGGGTCATCGGCTTGGACTTTGACTTCTTCATCATGCAACAGATCCCCACGACAATCTGTCGCTCTGGGGGCTGAACGAGGAAGAGGAGAGCACGCCGGTTAAACTTTCGGCTCTACGTACATTAACTGAAATCAACAGCAAATAAATTCTCTAAAAGTAAAAAGACTAAATTATATATTTTTTTAATATCACCAACTCTGTGACCTTCATTAAGTTCTAAAATTTACTTTACTTTCTATCCTCTGTCAGCATCTGGCCACCTCACTAATTCATGCATAGCTACATGTATTTAATCGAAGCTAAATACAAACTATGGTGGCTTTTAGAAACTTCTCATCTCTTTACATGTATGCATCTGCTAAAGAAATTAGCTAATTATACTAAACTGTAAAACCTAACATAAAGGAGAGCTCTATTTTATATTTGCATCAAGTATCACTACGTCCAAAGTCATGCTAAGTCCTAATGAATCAATGACTTGATTATTTTGAAGTAATCGACTGGTCAAAAGCCATGGATATACGGCTGCCATGGTGACAACATGATAGCTTAGAGCTTCCTGCTGCTGACTAATCAGTGACAATCAACTGTGACGGGAGAGTCACCCACCGAGTCTGTGTCTTCGCCGTCCTCATACAGCTCCATATCTGTCCTTATGCTATCTTCCAGGACCTCGCTCTCATCGTCCTCGCAGCCCACGAAGAATCTGGGAGCGCCACACCGGCTCTCGCCCGGGCTGTTGGGCTCTGACATCACAGTCCCCCACGGCAGCCCTCAGCATCCCGCCGCGCCATCGTACACCAACACGCCGCCGGAGCCAGGCCTGGGGAGAGGGATGGGACTTCTCTGCCGGGGCGACGCAGCAGAGACGGTGGACGAAGGCGGGCAAGGCTGAGCGGCAAGGCGAGACTGAACAAAGGGCACTCCAGCATAAAAGGTTCTGTAGGAAATTATGGTCCAGGCCGGTCCTCCGTGGTGACAACTTCACTCGAGCATTTCATTCTTCATTCAGCAAACTCACGTGTTAAACAGCTCGCTCGTATTTCACAAGAGTCTCCAGCAACGAGCTACGGCTCCACTTGTGTAATGACGGTCCCGTCGTCCATTTGTACGCAGACTTGACAGTCCTGCAACAAATGAGAGCACAACATGAAAGCTACACTTATGAGATTGTGCTTCACAGTGCAGACCAATGCTCATCTGCACTGCCTGTAGTCTGTTTGTTACAAGGTTACAAATATTAGCTGTTATAAATGTCACACTATGTTTAGCTCATGATTTCATTTCACTTTCGTGGTGGTCAGCATGTCCTGGAAGCGTTGTCCTAATAAGCCAATTTGCTGAGTGCGCAAAAACACATAGAAACTCTCTTTTTTTTTTTTTTTTAAACCAACATGAAACAAGATTATTAAATGAATCCAGACATGTTAAACTGGCTAAATCCTTTGTTCATTCCCCCACAGGCCCAATATTCAAACAGTGGTTTGATTTAAATGTTTTCATTTTAGTCTTTCAGCTCCATAACAACTTTGTGTTTATTAGAAAAATTAACATCAAGCCTAATGCTCCAAATCTCACCCGATATTAAGCAGAATTAGCCTCGTCATTACTGGATTACACATTAAAGTGACGCTGCAGCCTGGTGCTGGCCGTCAGCTCTGTTCTGTCCAACATAAGCCGGTCACGGGCACAGGAACGTCAGCAGACCACAACTCCTCATTACTCCCTGGCGCACTAGATGACACAGCTGAACAACAAACCACTTCAGCAGCAGGCACAGTCACTCAGGCAAAAGCTGCAATGAGAGTACGAACCAGTACTCGATTACACAAATGCCTGAGGATTTCAAAGTCAGGGAACACACACAAAAAGGCCAAGCTCTCTCTGCAGAGTGTGGTTGTTTATTTTAAGCCTCCAGTGACCTGAAAACTCACTGCTCTTATGTAACGGCTTTCATTAATTAACACGACAGCAGGCAGAACGCCACAGAGATTTTGTTGTTGTTCAATCGTTTTAGGGACAGCTCGTTTGGAGCTCGGACTCCCCTGGAGTTGTTCTGCATGCTAAAAAATAATCCATACTAATGGATTCCATGGAATACTATATTATAGTATACCATACTATGGAATCCATACTAATGGATACTGATCTTCACTGGAACATAATGTGATGGTAATAATGCCCTTCAGTTTGCCACCATCTTAAACACGCTGTTTAATCTGCCTGCACCATCCTTTTAAAACAGCTTTTTCTTTTTAAAAATTGGAAACTTTAAAACAGCAGGGTGAACCCAGATGACCATATAAGGAATATCAGCTCTTACTGACATCACATAGAACCCATTCAAGAAAAAAGAAGCATTTGAACTGAGTATTCAGAGCATTTCTTATATTGAAAAATATACTGGGTACTGGTTTTAAATATATATTTGTGGACATGCGGTAAAAAACAAAATCACAATTTTCTGGGTGTCCTTGTAATGTTTTATAATAATAATAATAATAATAATAATAATAATAATAATAATAATAAACTGAGCTGTGTACTGTTACAAAAATTAAGCTAATTGAAAAATAGGGACAATCTTTGAACATTTTACACATGAAATATTAAGATAATAATCCACAAACAGGTACCCACAGAGGTACTCACAGATACACATTTCAAAGACAGCTTTGCATGACTGCAGCACCTGTCGAGCCTGTTTTGATGAATACTGCATTTCTGCTGAAATTCACTCTCACGCTTTCATTATTTAAATTAAACTGTTTTCATACCAAAGTGGATGAGTGTGTGAGAGCCTGAGCATTAATCTGCTCCTTTCACCTGCTTACTCCAGCTACCAGCAGGGCTGCAGTTCCCACTGAGAACACCAAGGTCATCAAGTCCTTTGTTTTTTTCATAAGACTATTGAGGTGATTTAGTCTTAGTTTAAATTCCACAGTTTAACAACGAGCTGCTGTGAGCTGAACCCTGCTGCCCCTCATTTTACACAGGTTTTTAAATGTGACAGAGCTTTAGTTTTCATTACTGATTTATTTGACAATTTTCCTTAACTAGTCCATTTCTACGGCCTGAAACAGGACTGTCTATAACGGTCCTGTATAAAAAGAACGCTCCAAATCAACCAGTGATATGTAAAGACCCCGAATATTAAAAAAAAACATGTAGGAAAGCTTTAAGCCTGGGAATACGTTTCATTTTTAAATCTACAAAGATAAAAAAAAAATACTGTTGTTGCTTTTTGTTTTGGGGGCAATGAACTGAAGTCATTAATAGATTATTCAGAGCAATTCTAATACTGCACCACCAACTCCGGATGGGAGGAGGAAGCTGGCTCAAATTCAACAAAGCAACCAACAAAAGAATTCAATTCAGCATTATTATGTTTCTTCATAGTTGCCATTTTCCTCATTTTTGGGATTTGCCAAAATTAGAGACTCCCCAATCTGTTTAGATAAAACTCTTTTCATATCAGTGAGTTTCCAGCTTCCTTTAAATGTTTAATGGGGAGCAAAGGCACTCGACAGTGGAGGTTCACACCACTTAAACGACATTGTAAGCCTAAGACTGTGTGTAGATACTTTTTACTGCCAAATGCTGATGTTGCTGATAGCGGCACAGCTGAAGAGAATATAAACCTTCGTTTCTTCTCTATAAAGGGAGCAAATGTTCTCCTCTTGACTTGGTTTTATTTATTTTTTGAACGGGCGTGATAAATTGAAAAATTTCCTGACAAATCTTCACCCCCTGCGGTCAGCAGATGGTTATGTATGGAAGCTTTGAGATAAACTGCTGCTTAGTAACACTGATTGTATTACCAATAAGTTAGCCTATAAAAAAAGAATAAACCAATATGTCTTAAACAGGTGACACTTGAAGTACAGCAAACAATACTGATGTTCAATTTCTGAACAGAAGAAAAAAAGGGCAAAAATATTTCTTGGTCCCTTCTAGTGAAATATGAGAAGTTGATGCTTTTCTTTGTAATAACTGATAATAAACACGATGTCGTTCGTGCCAGTCTGTTGTCAGGGGAAACTAGACCTTTGTCAGGTCATGTTTTCAGTTTATAGACAAGCTATTAGATGATTTACCCACCGTCAGCTGCTGCTCTGACCTAAACAAATGAATTTCAGTATCACATTAGACATATTTAATGAGACAAGTACATTTAGTCGGGTATTGTACTAAAGTACACCTTAGATACACTTACAGTTCTACTCTACTGTATTTTGTGAGTATATGTTGTACTTTGTGCTCCACTTGAATAATTTTCAAGTTATTATTTTGCTGACCTGTGATCCAAGATTATACTGGCAAATAGCTCGCTCTGCATTTACTTTACACTGTACTTGTATTAATGCAGTTCTGCTTGACGCTGTAATTTTCCACTGCAGTGTTGCTACTTTGTTCCTCAATGATTTAAATACCAGTTTTGCACAATAGTGGAGAAAGTATGTATACAAAACTATTTCCAGCGCCCCTTTTCATGTAATATCATCGTTACAAGGGCACAGCACAGGATATCGAAAATCAATTTGAATGAAAGTAATATGTTTGAATATAGTTTTCTTATCTACAGTGGGCTCCACCAAACCGGTTCTTGGTTCTGTGTGTCAGTAAAAACAACCTGCTCGCCCCTGCTTTACCGACACAGCTAAACACAGTGATACTAACTACGTGAAGAGATTGCATTATTAGCATGGAGAAAGACGTTTTAGTGGCTCGGGTTCGAGTTGGAAGAAGGCCTGATGGGTTTAACTACATGAATATAACACCCAAGGCGGGAGAGAGCCAACTGACGGACAGCTCGCATGAACGACCCCTGACATGTAAGGGTCCGACTTTAAATACCATTGTATGCCAAAAGGACTTGTTGTCCCGAAATGTAGGCTACATAAACGTGACTCGTTATTAATATCCACATTTAAACCCCAAACCGCGAAAGCTGGTTGAATACAAAAGCCTCACTCGGCGAAGAAATTATCGTTAGGTGCCGTTACTTTTCTCATTTTTCATTTTGACATTTAGCTAATGTTAGCATTCAGCTAGCTGGCTCGCCAATGTAAACAAGTCTCCCCAAGGCCATTCTGACTGCATCTGAAGCACAGTCCAACCAGCCCGGCAACTATCGGTGGTAACGCCTAACACCAGCTACATGCCAAGCACGTTCCCGTTCTCAGGGCTTCAGGACAAAAGTGTGAACTCACGGTGTTACTGGAAGATTTACCACTGCCATCGGCTCTCTTCCGTCCCTTGACAGTATGCATGTGAAACCAATCTTTTTATTTTTCTCAGGTTGACATAGGCCGATGAGCGTGTGAATCAGCCAATCAGAAAAGCGAACTTCCTGGGAGGCGTAACGTAAAAACAAATCACGTGTGCCAATGAGGGACACTCAGCCCAACGAAAAAAAAAGGATCGTTAGCGTCCTCTAGCGTTGATACCAATAAATCATATTACACCCCATGAATTAAGAAGGGGATGTCGCTCAGGTCGATATGTGTGTGAAGGCAGACCAGCAAATACTTTTGTCAATTATCTTAAAGTTTTTTTTACCTTAATGAACTCTTTTTATGTTTTTTTTCCAGAGCTTAAGAGGAGGAGACAAATGTTTTGTCTGTCTGATAAGATTGAAATATTATGTGATATTTACTATAGTATTTAAAAACATCTCTGATGGTCAGCGTCTCCCACCCCATGCATATAAATGCTGCTGAACTGCAGAGCTGCTTCAGTGCCAGACTGCTGCATCCTCGATGCATGAAGGAGCGTTTCCGCAGGTCCTTCCTCCCTGCAGCTGTCAGACTGTACAATCAGAACTGCTCCCAACAAACATAGATGTTTACATCAGCGCTGTAACTTGGCACTATTTTATCAACCGATTCACACTATAACCAGGAGTTGCCTCTTATCTGTATTTAACTTTAGTTAATTTAATAACAGTACAGTACTCTGTTTTTGGTAACCATTGTCCTTGATGTAAATATGTAAAAATTGTGCGTGTTTCTGTTCTGTGTCCTGTTTCTTCGTATATGTGTCTTTCTTGCTGCTGTCACACCCAAAGTTCCCCTTGTGGGACAATTAAAGGATTATTCTATTCTATAAAGGTCAGCCTCTTTCTCTTGTCACAGAAGAAGACTTCCAGCAGGAGAGTAGCCTTACGTGCTCCTGTCACTACTCTTGTTGGCAGTCTTTTCCCCACTCCACTGGTACCTTTTGTGGACAGAGATTAGAGGAGGCTGCTCCCTCAACCCCAGACCTCTGCTTTTCAAAAAGCAGGAATGGGAAAGAGGACTGCTGGGAATCCAAACCCTTTACTCCTCCATAATGAGAAGCATGAAAGAGAGCTGCACAGAGCTGGTAGAGGCAAAGAGGAAGAAGGTGAGTTTTGGCTAAAGGTCCCACCCTAAACTTCAGGTCAACAGGCAGGAACACAGAGGAGAACTACTGGGAGCAGTAAGCCTCGACCTCAGGCCTCAACTTCACAAACGGGAATGGGAAAAAGAATGATCTTCTTCAGTTCCTGTCCTAATGGAGGGTTCTAGGAGAGGCCCTTTGGGTGCCTGTTGTGGGCTGATAATACAAAGTGACAAACATGTTTGATCTACGAGTGGAAAACTGGAAAACCCTTTGTGATTGGCAAGGTTTACAAGGTTTTAGTATCTAGCAAATACCTGTTCCTCTGTAATCTTGGAAGCTGGTTTCTGAATCCAGCAGGACCACTGAAGCCACAGGCTGCTTTCTCATGAGTCTGGCTGGGTTGGCAAGCTACATGCACTGGGGCTTTTTTAACATTTGTCTCTTTTTTAATTGATTTTGTTGTAAATAAAAGTACTAATATTTAATATAATTTTCATATTCTGTGGTTCTTATAGCTTGTGGAGGTCAGTGTCTTGTTCTACAGCACTTACTGCTGATGGGATCTAGCGTCAGCTGAGCATTGGACTGCTCAGATTGTCCAGGCTCATGGAGAACATGGAAATTCCACATAAGGCTGCTGAATGAAGGCATCAAGCATGAAACCCAACAGGAGTCAGGACAGGAGGACATACAGAAGATGATCTAAAACCATATATGTTTTTTTTTAAAGTATGAACTTTTTGCAATTTTGCTTCTGTGCACCACCGCAGTGAATTTTAAATCAATCAAGGTGTGATTGAAGTGCAGACTTTCAGCTTGAATTCAAGGCTTTTAAAAACACCTTCCAGGAATTAGAGATGTTTAATCCCTTCATTTCAGAGGTTCAGCCTTTTTAAAAGGTGACCCTCACATCTTGCAGGAGCTTTCCTCTCCTCAGGAGCTCCCTCTGCAGGAGGGGGAGATACAGGAGAGGTGGAGGAAGATCTCAGCCTGAGTGTTTATTGTCTTATGTAGTCTGGAAGATGAGTGGATGGTGGGGTGGGTGCAGTTTTCTCTGTGGTGGTGGTGTTGGGTGGACTGTCCCGGGCTCTGTGGGGCCGGGAGGCGCTGCTGCACTGGGCCCCGGTCTGGATGGGCCTGGGCCCCCTCTCCCTGGCGGGTCGCGGAGTATGGGGGTGCCTACTGGGGTCAGCGGGGGAGCTGGCCCCAGGGAGGGGTCACTTGCCCCTCCCTTCCTTCCCTCCCCATCTCCAGCTGCCTCCCTCTTCCCGCTCCACCACAACCACCCACACATGCAGGACCTTGGAGTAGGGGTATGTCACCAGGGTGCAGAGGAGGCTACCCCCCCCCTCCCCCCTCTGTCCCCTTCTGGCTGCCTCTGCCTCAATTTTATCCCACAACTTAGACATTCACATTACTCACACTCTCATTACACATACATATAGGATCTTGGGGGTGGGCACGATACACGGAATCCAAAGTACCATCAGGGTGTACACCCCACCCCTGGCGTCGTTGCCCACCTCTCAATTTTAAATACACGTAGACATTGAGGGCTAGCAGGAGGGACCATGCGCTTACTTGCTGCTCTCTGGCAGGTAGCTCCATGCCCTCCTGGGTTTTAAATGCACCTTAGAACACACATGCATCAACACTACAATGAGCGGGTGGAGGGAGGTTTGGACTCTTCTCTCACCCCCATTCTCTGCGACCTGCTGGAGCGGGGGGCTAGGAGGAGGAGTTGGCCGTCCGACTGCGGTCTGGAGTGTGGGGCCTTCCTGCTGCTGCGGAGTCGGGGCGGTCTGCCTCCCCCCACCGCAGGGAAAAGGGTAACACCACCTGGGTCTGGGTGCAGTTCCCCCCTCCAGGGGCAAGGGTACCTAGACCCGGTTTGTAGAGTACGCTTGGGGAGTGTGATCGTGTGTACAGCGTCTCTTTATGTCTGTCTCCACGTTGGTTGAGTGTGGAGTAAGTACATATGAGAGCATGAGGGTGGGAATGGATGTTTGTATCTGTGTGTGCCTGTATGTCTGTGTCTATATGTCAGGTTGGGTGTCAGGCGCCACCTCTCTGGGGACATCTCAGGCCCTCCAAGGTATGGAGGCCTATCTCCCCCTACCACCACTTCCCCTGCCAGTGGCGGACTCCCTCAGACATCGGTGCGTTGGTGGTTCTTTGTGTCCGGGGATGGGCGTCCAGGTACACACTGGCTCACTCCTTGGCGGCCGCTTATCGGGGCCTGGAGCCTGGGGCTCGCTCGGGCCACTTTGGAGGTGGGGTGCCCCCGGCCTCTCGGCCTGGGGCTCGGTCACTCAGGCACAGCTGGCTGCCGGCGGAGCTCACGGGCGCGTCACTGCAACCCCCCCTGGCTTCTGCTCCGCGGCTGCTGAGTGAGCCCTCATCTGGGACTCTCCTCAGCTCTTTCTGGGACAGTGGCGCGGCTGCCCCTCTGTTGGTCTTCCTTGGTCTCTTGTGTTCTGGGGGCCTCTGGATGTCTGGAGTTTTGATCTCCTCCATACCTGCTTCATGCCCTGGAGGACGGGGCTGTGGCCCCCCCACACCCTCTAGCAGATCATTACATGAAGGAACCTTTTAAAAAAACAAGCGCGTCCATGCTCACAGGTGTACACACGGGTGATCACACCCACAAACTACACCCTTTTTGGCTCCTACCTCAAAGCACACTGTGTTCTGTTGATCTTATATGCTGCACAATAATGTTTAATATTTAGTATTTACTGTCATATTCCCATATATCATTGTGATGTTGTTTATTCTATTACTCTTGTTCTCTTCTGCTTGTTTTCTTTTTTCTTTCTCAGCAGGTGATCCAGGTGATTGATATATGCATTTTTTTTCTCTGCCCGTTCTGTTGGTTTATGTTTTTTGCCCTTCTCCCCCGTCCCTCTTCTCAGCTGTTTCTCTTTCCCTCTTTCTTTCTCCCCTTCTTTCCCCCAGTCAAGTCTGTCCCGTATTCAGTAAGTGAAAATAAAATAAACAATAAAAGGTGAATCAAATGGACCATTACGGCAAGGCTGGGATGGTCAGTTTGGTAAAGTAAATCCGTTGGGCATCTTTCTTTGCCTTTAGACAACAATTCTGATGGCAAAAGAGCCAAACGGGACAGGCAAAAAAAATAAATAAAAAAAAAATAAAAAATAAAAAAAATAAAAGGTGACCCTGCACTCTTGGAACAAAACCTCCGTCCTGCCGCTGCTGTTGATGTGAGGGCCAGCTTTGACGTCAGTGTTTCTCTGAGCCACTGTGTGCAGACAGGACCCTGTAACCACGGGATACTCGGTTACATACTTGTGTCCAGGCCAATGGGCGGTTGCAGAGGACTGCTATGAAAAGAGCATTTTATTAACAGCAGGCTCAACAGGGTGGTAACAAGGCTCTTCTGTAAGCGAACGTGCAGAGGAGTGGGGGTGCCCATATCCACAAATATTGCTGGTAAAAAATAAAACTACCTTTTAGTTGTCAGTGTATAGAGTAAAACGGGCTGTCAGGTGAAGAGACATCTTTTGTCACACATTCACTCAAATAAATCTAAATGATCGTATTCTCTTTCACTACTACGAGCGTCTGCCACAAAGACCCTCTGTGAGGAGGCCTCTGCTGCCCTCCACCCTCATATGGCTTCCATTTGCCGAAGTCAGGGCCGTTACACTCTCTGTGACTTACAGCAGTAGGTCAGCACACGTCAAGAGGTTTCATTATGAATGCAGATCCAGTCTTTGTGCCGCTGGACACCAGCCTGCTGCTGCTGTGCTTCCTGTCTCCAAGTCGCTGAACGAGATGATGGATTTCCTCTTTTTATTAGAAAAACACAATCAATGTATCCTACCGTGGATTTGGAGATCATAGCACAAGTTGATTGCAACGATAAGCTTCAGTTCATCACTGATAGAGATGATATCTTGAAATGAGCATTAAAAAATCCCCCAATAATGATTTAAATATCTGACACCTCAGAAGTTTAATTCCACTAACTGACTGTTGTTCAGAAACACCAATTAACCATCTGTTCTATTATAATTTCATTATAATATTCTCATAAGGATTCTGGCCATCGCAGTAAACCAATGGAAAGTGAACCAGTTCACATAGACTCTAGTATTAAAATGTCAAACACTCCTCAGTAGGTAGTTTTCCTCTTAAACTGTTCAACGGGTGAATTTTTTTTTTTACGAGATAACACAAGGTAAGATATTTGATTTGTCCCAAAAGTTCACAAGTCTACCATTTGGATACTGGTTAAGCTTATTGGTTTAGCTGTGGCCACTTTGATGGGTGTAGACTAGCTAACAGCTGTTTTCTAGGCCTTTTTCCATGAAATTGCGGCTCTGGGCCTGCTGTTGGTTGATTTTTTTAAATGAATTATAGAACAAATGTTTGACATATTGTGGAAGAAGATTTCTGCTTTTTGGTGAGTGAAAGTTAAGCATTATATTTGTATCTTACTTAGCTACTCTGTTTATGTGTGTCTGTGCATGCACCCTACATGGACGCACCACTTGCTAACCATTGTTAGCATCAGCTAATAGCTTAGCACTCCACCCTTTCTTCCAAACATGCAGCCATTTATGGCCGAAACAAAATACCAGGTCAGAAACGTATTTGTGAATAATCAGCCATTAGTGATATCGTTATAAAATTACCTGAAATCATTTATGTTTATTCATTACTGTGCCTGTGTCTAAACAGGTAGAGTGACTTCCTCATTTATATTTTTTGCATATACTAGAAAAAAAGAAATAAAATAAAAATAAATACAGGTGAAAATTGTGCTAGTTATCCAAAGGGTTCCCTTTATGAAGAAGCTAGAGTAGCTTTAAGCTATTTTGCCACTACCTGTAAACACATCCTGTTTGGCCCACTTCAATGAGTTTGGGGTCAGAAAGTCATACAAAACACTTATAAGACTTCTTGTAAAGGGTGGGGACACATGTCTCAACAGTAGTGCCTTGATAGAGTAATCAGTGACTCTGGGAGTGGACCCAGCAGTGGTCTGGCTGAGGGAACTTGTGTTTTATTAGCTGTGATTTTGGCCCAGCAGAAGAAGGTCTGCTCTGTCCTCCACAGGACACGCAGCTCTGTGACAAACACCATAAACAGATTAACTACCCAATCTCATTTTAACGGGAAGGTAGCTGGATGTTTAAAATGATATATTGGCTGACAAAACTGTGACTACACTGTCATGATGACACATTAAAAAGTATTTTTAGATTTAGGAAACAGTCTCCATCTATCCCTCAAGCTGGGGTCCTCTACCAGAGGCCTGGGAGCTTGAGGGTCCTGCGCAGTATCTTAGCTGTTCCCAGGACTGCGCTCTTCTGGACAGAGATCTCCGATGTTGTTCCCGGGATCTGCTGGAGCCACTCGCCTAGCTTGGGAGTCACCGCACCTAGTGCTCCGATTACCACGGGGACCACCGTTACCTTCACCCTCCACATCCTCTCCAGCTCTTCTCTGAGCCCTTGGTACTCCTCCAGCTTCTCGTGTTCCTTCTTCCTGATGTTGCTGTCATTGGGATCGATCACTACGGCCGTCTTCTTCTGTTTGTCTACCACCACTATGTCCAGTTGGTTAGCCACCACCATTTTGTCCGTCTGTATCTGGAAGTCCCACAGGATCTTAGCTCGGTCATCCTCCACCACCCTTGGAGGCGTCTCCCATGTTGACCTCGTGACTTTGCGGCCATACCTGGCACAGATGTTTCTGTACACTATGCCGGCCACTTGGTTATGGCGTTCCATGTATGCCCTGCCTGCTGGCATCTTGCACCCTGTTGTTATGTGCTGGATTGTCTCAGGGGCATCTTTACACAGCCTGCACCTGGGGTCTTGTCTGGTGTGATAGACCCCAGCCTCTATGGATCTTGTACTCAGAGCTTGTTCTTGTGCTGCCATGATTAGTGCCTCTGTGCTGTCTTTCATTCCAG